>NC_017854.1:3167254-3415785 GCF_000002495.2 Pyricularia oryzae 70-15
GGTCCGCCATAAGGTATTGCAAATTTAATCGATCCGAATTTTGGCCTATAGCCTGCAGGGCCCGTTGGGTACTGCGTTGGCGTTCGGTCCAGGTAGGGAACGTCCCCTCCAGGGCCCGTAGGTATTGATTTCGTACATCGATAGGGCTAATTTGCACGTTGGCATTCGCTAATCTAGCTACCAGGGAATTAAAACGGCTGTTAAATTCTGGTATTGACCCTCTAAATTTCGAAAAATTTAGGGCGTGAAATTCCCGATATAGCGAGTCTCTGCTAATTTCGGGTGCAACGGAATAGCTATCTTCCAGGGTCTTATAGGCCGTTACAGGGCTGGAATGCCATGCAATGGATTCTAAAGGTTCCTTGGTTAGGCTGTCTTTAATAAGCAATAATAGGACTGATTGCTCATGTTCCGGTAGGCTATAGCCAATTTCAGGGTTGGAAATAAATTCCGCAGCTTTTATAGCCCTGAATTGTACTATAAGTGCCTGTTTCCACAGGTCGTAGTTGCTAGCCCCTACTAATTTGCAATTTTCGGGGAAGGAAAATACCCGTTTTGATAGTTCTTTACCTATCCCGTCACCTAGAATTAGGTTACCGGGTGGATTAGGTGGTGCGGTAGCGGTATTAGCGCTAAAAATCTGTGGGTTGGCCTCCAGATTACCGCTATTGGGGGTATTAATACCCGCAATACCACTAAAACTAGTGGGTTCACCATTTTTCAGCGTCAACAGAGATGTTAACTGTTGAATTGTGTGCTGAAGTTGATCCAATTGCGTAGTTAACGCTTTTAATTGCAGGTCTTGCGCCTGTAATTTAGCGGTTAGAACTTCATTCGGGCTGGATTCAGGGCCCCTATCCGGTGGAATTGGGCCTGGGAGGCCCGACATAGGGCTGTCTTCCATTGTAGGGTGGCCTGAATTATAGTTAAAAACTAACCTAGTCGCCTAAGGGTAAATACCCCAATCTAGGATTTTCTATAGCCGTTTGCCTTCTAACGGTTACAGGCCTATACTTGCCAAATATAGGGCTTATTGCTATTTTCAATGATCGAATCCACTGAAAATACAGGGTTGGAATCCCTAAATCCACAATTAATGGGTGCCCTGGTATTATTTGTACCGATCCAGGTGCACTAGCGATCGAAAGTTCAATTCGCTAGGTGGGTGCAGGGTAACCTGCAGGGTAATTTGCAGCGTTCGGTTAGTGGATCACTGGGCTATTAGCGGGCGAATACAGGGGTTTTGGCCCTGACTCGTTAGCGCAAACCCTAATTAACGCACTAAAAATTTGAACCAATCGCAATAGCGATGCACAACCCATAAAAACCACACCAAAAATTTTGGGATTTGCAATCGAGCGAGCGCTGCAGTGCCTGAAAATTGGGCCTGAGTCAAACGCTAATATAGCGACCCCTCACTGTAATTACAGGGGGGATAGGTGCTAACGTAGCACCTATAACCAACAATTTGCACAAAAACAGCAATATCTTCGTCAATATACGTGCTGCGGATATGCGACAATAACCAAATTAAAGCCTGAAAACAGGGCTTTCCAATAATGCAAAGTGCGCTTTAGTGCACTAGCTAGAACCTTTCCGGGCTCATAACCTGTTAATAACAATGGTGCTAACAGGGGATATAGGGGTAAACCCTAGGTGCGGCGTGGTAAATAACCAGTGCTAAAAGCGCTAAATAATAGGTAGAAATGCACTATAATTTTGGTACTGATAAATAATTGGTTGGGGGAGATTTTGCTTTATTTCCCTTACATACTCTCCGACATCGAAGTGGGGGTCCGCACGCCAGAAAAGGTTCCGGTGCCGCGAATGAATTTCCGAAAAACTAATTTGTATGGGTTTTTGAAAAAACACCCTCATTTGCATACAAACCATCTCTGGGTTTGCATTTAAACGTTGACTTGGTGAAATTTTCAACCCGGTACAGGGTAGCTGACTCGCAGGTGCAGGGTGGGTATTAAACCCGGTACAGGGTAGCTAACCCCACTCGCTGACCTTTAAATTGCATTCCTGCATTAACAAAGTAACGGAATTCCACCATTCCCCACTCCACTTCGGCACTAAATAAAATTGGCTATATACAAATAAAAGTGGGCTTATTACATGCAAAATAATGCATATAATTAACAGTTACTGTATCACCCTCTATGGAATCGAGGATATTAGGGGGTGTAGGGAGTGCCCCTTTATTTGTACGCCTAACAGAGGTGGCTTTAATGCAAGTAATGCAGGTAATAGCCCTAATTTTGTCGAAATTAGGTAGACCGTCTGCGTTTTTAGCGGTCTTTTTAAGCAATAACAACCCTATATGCCCTAAGCGCCTGTGCCATAACAGGGCTTTTTGGGCCTGGATTTCGTCACAATCGCCTGTAATTCCGTCTCCTTCAGCTGTTACCCAACCATCGGTAGTTCGATTTAGGCTTAAAGGGAGGTAATTTACAGGGGCCTGCACTAATTCCGGTACTAAAGGAGGTTCTAACAACGGATTTCTTGTGTGGGAAACCCCCTCTTTTTCGGTATTAGCCCCTTTTGTATTAGGCTGCTTAAAAGGGTCATCTAGCGGCTTACCGGGCCTACGGGGCCCAATCTCACGTGGATTTTCAGGGGTTTTTGCACTAAATTTCTGCATTACAGGTAAATCTACGGTTATATCCTTATTTTGTTTGGGATTTAACACTTCCGTTACCGTATTTTCTCCCGGTTCCGAATCGGTGTAGATTTTATAGTCGTCTTGGTCTTCAGGGACTATATTATTTAGTGTTAATTATATGCATTATTTTGCATGTAATAAGCCCACTTTTATTTGTATATAGCCAATTTTATTTAGTGCCGAAGTGGAGTGGGGAATGGTGGAATTCCGTTACTTTGTTAATGCAGGAATGCAATTTAAAGGTCAGCGAGTGGGGTTAGCTACCCTGTACCGGGTTTAATACCCACCCTGCACCTGCGAGTCAGCTACCCTGTACCGGGTTGAAAATTTCACCAAGTCAACGTTTAAATGCAAACCCAGAGATGGTTTGTATGCAAATGAGGGTGTTTTTTCAAAAACCCATACAAATTAGTTTTTCGGAAATTCATTCGCGGCACCGGAACCTTTTCTGGCGTGCGGACCCCCACTTCGATGTCGGAGAGTATGTAAGGGAAATAAAGCAAAATCTCCCCCAACCAATTATTTATCAGTACCAAAATTATAGTGCATTTCTACCTATTATTCAGCGCTTTTAGCACTGGTTATTTACCACGCCGCACCTAGGGTTTACCCCTATATCCCCTGTTAGCACCATTGTTATTAACAGGTTATGAGCCCGGAAAGGTTCTAGCTAGTGCACTAAAGCGCACTTTGCATTATTGGAAAGCCCTGTTTTCAGGCTTTAATTTGGTTATTGTCGCATATCCGCAGCACGTATATTGACGAAGATATTGCTGTTTTTGTGCAAATTGTTGGTTATAGGTGCTACGTTAGCACCTATCCCCCCTGTAATTACAGTGAGGGGTCGCTATATTAGCGTTTGACTCAGGCCCAATTTTCAGGCACTGCAGCGCTCGCTCGATTGCAAATCCCAAAATTTTTGGTGTGGTTTTTATGGGTTGTGCATCGCTATTGCGATTGGTTCAAATTTTTAGTGCGTTAATTAGGGTTTGCGCTAACGAGTCAGGGCCAAAACCCCTGTATTCGCCCGCTAATAGCCCAGTGATCCACTAACCGAACGCTGCAAATTACCCTGCAGGTTACCCTGCACCCACCTAGCGAATTGAACTTTCGATCGCTAGTGCACCTGGATCGGTACAAATAATACCAGGGCACCCATTAATTGTGGATTTAGGGATTCCAACCCTGTATTTTCAGTGGATTCGATCATTGAAAATAGCAATAAGCCCTATATTTGGCAAGTATAGGCCTGTAACCGTTAGAAGGCAAACGGCTATAGAAAATCCTAGATTGGGGTATTTACCCTTAGGCGACTAGGTTAGTTTTTAACTATAATTCAGGCCACCCTACAATGGAAGACAGCCCTATGTCGGGCCTCCCAGGCCCAATTCCACCGGATAGGGGCCCTGAATCCAGCCCGAATGAAGTTCTAACCGCTAAATTACAGGCGCAAGACCTGCAATTAAAAGCGTTAACTACGCAATTGGATCAACTTCAGCACACAATTCAACAGTTAACATCTCTGTTGACGCTGAAAAATGGTGAACCCACTAGTTTTAGTGGTATTGCGGGTATTAATACCCCCAATAGCGGTAATCTGGAGGCCAACCCACAGATTTTTAGCGCTAATACCGCTACCGCACCACCTAATCCACCCGGTAACCTAATTCTAGGTGACGGGATAGGTAAAGAACTATCAAAACGGGTATTTTCCTTCCCCGAAAATTGCAAATTAGTAGGGGCTAGCAATTACGACCTGTGGAAACAGGCACTTATAGTACAATTCAGGGCTATAAAAGCTGCGGAATTTATTTCCAACCCTGAAATTGGCTATAGCCTACCGGAACATGAGCAATCAGTCCTATTATTGCTTATTAAAGACAGCCTAACCAAGGAACCTTTAGAATCCATTGCATGGCATTCCAGCCCTGTAACGGCCTATAAGACCCTGGAAGATAGCTATTCCGTTGCACCCGAAATTAGCAGAGACTCGCTATATCGGGAATTTCACGCCCTAAATTTTTCGAAATTTAGAGGGTCAATACCAGAATTTAACAGCCGTTTTAATTCCCTGGTAGCTAGATTAGCGAATGCCAACGTGCAAATTAGCCCTATCGATGTACGAAATCAATACCTACGGGCCCTGGAGGGGACGTTCCCTACCTGGACCGAACGCCAACGCAGTACCCAACGGGCCCTGCAGGCTATAGGCCAAAATTCGGATCGATTAAATTTGCAATACCTTATGGCGGACCTTATATCCGAAAATTCGATTTCAGGCTCTACAACTGCCAAAGCCACTAATTACAGGGCTGAAGGTCGAAAATCAGGGAAAAAAGGCGCTAAAAAGGACGCTAAAAAGGAAAATAATGGGCAGGACGGCACCTCCAAATCACGAAAAAAGGGCAAATCAACCCCTAATTCGGATTCGGCTATTGCAAAAGATAATAAATCCTCCAATTCCAGCGAATCGAACGCTGGAACTTCCATGATTTCAATGGATTTCGAGTTATTTACGGGCTCGATTCCAGGTGACGTTAGCGTTTGCGCAGCGTATAACGCCCTGGAACAGGCAGGCGATTCGGGCGGTAATTTACCGTACCGGGCACTGCAACAGGAGGTTAATTCCGCTATTAGCGGGGTTATAGAATTATGTTCGGAATCGGATTCGGAACCCGATTATACCGGTAAAACGCTAAAACCACAGGTATTAGCAACTAATTCTAAGGCTAAGACGAAGCCTGGAAGCGGCGTAAATAGGGACCCTAAGCCCCGACGGCTAGGCTACCCGGTCCTGTACGATACAGGTAGCACGCACCATATCTTTGCAAATAAGCAATTTTGTTAATAATAATGGTGCTAACAGGGGATATAGGGGTAAACCCTAGGTGCGGCGTGGTAAATAACCAGTGCTAAAAGCGCTAAATAATAGGTAGAAATGCACTATAATTTTGGTACTGATAAATAATTGGTTGGGGGAGATTTTGCTTTATTTCCCTTACATACTCTCCGACATCGAAGTGGGGGTCCGCACGCCAGAAAAGGTTCCGGTGCCGCGAATGAATTTCCGAAAAACTAATTTGTATGGGTTTTTGAAAAAACACCCTCATTTGCATACAAACCATCTCTGGGTTTGCATTTAAACGTTAACTTGGTGAAATTTTCAACCCGGTACAGGGTAGCTGACTCGCAGGTGCAGGGTGGGTATTAAACCCGGTACAGGGTAGCTAACCCCACTCGCTGACCTTTAAATTGCATTCCTGCATTAACAAAGTAACGGAATTCCACCATTCCCCACTCCACTTCGGCACTAAATAAAGTTGGCTATATACAAATAAAAGTGGGCTTATTACATGCAAAATAATGCATATAATTAACAAATTTTTTACCGATTATACCCCCGGCTCAACAGTCGAAATCGGTACCGGAGGTGGCCCTGTTAGGCCTATTGGCACTGGAACTGTTAAAATACAGGTCCGGTATGGCTCCAAAATTGACGAATTTAGAGAGGTTACGTTAAATAACGTGCTATATATCCCCTCGTTTGGAATAAATATCGTTAGTGGGCTAATACACTACAATACAGGGGGCGTATTATTAAAAAATACCCTGTACGATCGGGATCGCAAGGCGTGGGGACGCCTAAATACCGCCAAAAATTCGTTCTGTTTGGAGGTAAAAGGGTGCGATATCCTTATTCGAAATACTACATCTACGGTTTCGAATTACGCCTGTGTAATTGGTGAATATAGCACCGCCTCTAGCCTAACCTTACAGGGGGTTACAAAGGGCTACGCAGCCCCGTTGGAGGTAAAACTAAATAATATAGTCCCTGAAGACCAAGACGACTATAAAATCTACACCGATTCGGAACCGGGAGAAAATACGGTAACGGAAGTGTTAAATCCCAAACAAAATAAGGATATAACCGTAGATTTACCTGTAATGCAGAAATTTAGTGCAAAAACCCCTGAAAATCCACGTGAGATTGGGCCCCGTAGGCCCGGTAAGCCGCTAGATGACCCTTTTAAGCAGCCTAATACAAAAGGGGCTAATACCGAAAAAGAGGGGGTTTCCCACACAAGAAATCCGTTGTTAGAACCTCCTTTAGTACCGGAATTAGTGCAGGCCCCTGTAAATTACCTCCCTTTAAGCCTAAATCGAACTACCGATGGTTGGGTAACAGCTGAAGGAGACGGAATTACAGGCGATTGTGACGAAATCCAGGCCCAAAAAGCCCTGTTATGGCACAGGCGCTTAGGGCATATAGGGTTGTTATTGCTTAAAAAGACCGCTAAAAACGCAGACGGTCTACCTAATTTCGACAAAATTAGGGCTATTACCTGCATTACTTGCATTAAAGCCACCTCTGTTAGGCGTACAAATAAAGGGGCACTCCCTACACCCCCTAATATCCTCGATTCCATAGAGGGTGATACAGTAACCCTTAAACCTAACCCTCACAATAAAAAACCCGTATTTTTGTTATTAGTGGATCGAAAATCACGTTTTCGGTGGTCGATCTCACTACGGAATAAAGCCGGACCTACGGTTTTAGTGGCTATTAAAGGCTTTTTTAAGGTTTTAAAAGCTACGTACGGGCGCTACCCCACTAAATTTCATTTTGATGGGGGGCACGAGGTAAATACAGAGCTTCAAGATTGGTTTGCAAGTAAAGGTGTTAATTTTAGCACCTCCAACCCCTACAACCATGGCCAAAACGGGCTAACGGAACGGTCCGTTAGGGTTATTTTGGATAGGCTAAGGTCTACCATTTTAGCGGCAGGTCTACCACTATATTTATGGTGTTATTTACTGTCAGCCGTGGTTGATTTAGTTAACCGTACAGCGGTAACTAACAGGGAGTTAACACCCTACGAGGAATTTTATTCCGAATTTCAACCTGGATTACCACACAGGCCTAATTTAGGCCATTATCGGGTTATTGGTACCGTATGCCAGGCTATTATACCGCTGGAAAAACGCCAAAAATCCAACAAATTGGCTCCCCGAACGGAAACAGTAAGGCTTTTAGCCCATTTATCCAATTCTACAGCGTTGGTTTACGCCCCCGCCAGACGGGCCGTATATAAAACCTCTACCGTAAAAATTTTAGAGGGTATACCCGCTGAAAATTTGGCTATTCCAGGGGAAACGCTACAGATTTCAGAGGGGGAAAATCCAGATTTAGAGGGGGATTCTAATTCTGAACCTGAAGACGAAATCTACAGCGCCAAAACTTTGGATCCAGTGGATAATAATCCCCTACCTCCCGCAATTACAGTTCCTCCCTGGCCTGTACAGTCTACTGTTCGCCCCCCAGAGCTTATAACGGTAGCGGTGCCTAATTCAGCACCTAAAATAACGGAAGTTCCGGTGTTTTCGGCACCTAAAATACAGAATATGGAGTTAAATTCGCAGTTCGAAAACCCAGATCCTATGGATATCGATTACGTGCATTATCTTTGTTATCAAACCCAAAAGAAAACAAAGAAAAAGCCCACTAAAGACGGCGAACCAAATAGCTACCAACAGGCCCTAAAAAGCCCTGAAAGTGCTAAATGGTTAGCAGCTTTAGCGTCTGAATTCGACCAGATCGTTACTGCAAAAACCTTCCGTTTTATCCCTAAAATTAAAATGCATACAGGCCGTAGACTAATCTCTACCCGGCCGGTGTTTAAATTAAAAAAGGATGAAAATAATAAGCCTATAAAGTATAAAGCCAGGCTTGTTGTTAGGGGGTTTTTACAGGTCGAAGGCCTAGATTATATCGAGACTTTTGCTAGCACTAGTATACCGCCCACCTGGCGTATATTATTGGCTATAGCTAATGCACAAAATTGGGAAATAGAACAAATCGATTTTATCGGTGCGTTTTTAAATAGTGACCTTACCGACGTAGATATTTATTTGCAAATTCCAGAGGGTTTTAGCGATTGGGCTAGATCTTGCAGCCCTACTACCGCTAAAATTTTAGTGCAAATGGGCTATAATCCAAAGGAAATGCAAGTTATACTGTTGGAAAAGGCGCTATACGGTCTGAAACAGGGCCCAAGAGAATGGCAAACAAAGCTAAAAAGCCTACTTTTTACAGAAGGTTTTAAGCCGCTAATCTCTGATCCAGCTGTCTTTTATAATGCTAAATCCAAGCATTTCATTGTTACTTTTGTTGACGATTGCCTGCTAATAGGTCCTAAATTGCAATATATTCAGGATTTAAAAGCCCGTTTTAACAAAATATACGCATTGGAAGACAGGGGCCCTGCAGCCTATTTTCTAGGCGTTCAGATTATAAGGGACAGGCCTAACCGCCTGCTTTGGCTCCATCAAAGTCAGTATATAGAGGAAGCATTAGCAACGTTCGGATTAGCTGATTGCAAACCTATTTCTGTTCCCTTACAGCCGGGTGTGCTAAAATATAGTGGGGGCAAACCCGTAAATGCGCTAGAAATCAAATTGTTACAGCGTATTATCGGCACCCTAATGTATTTAATGCTATTAACGCGCCCGGACATCGGTTTTGCGGTTCAATGGTTATCTCGTTTTTTAACGAAAGCCACTACAATCCACTTAACGGCAGCTAAAAACCTACTTCGCTACTTAGCAGGTACTAAATCCCTAGCAATCTGCTACGGAAATAGGGTAATTAAAGCTAATTTACCACCTAACTCTTTGATTGGGGGTTTTAAAGGCCTAAAATTACTTGGTTTTAGTGACAGCGATTTTGCCGGGGCTAGGGAAGATTCAAAATCCACTTACGGATATTTGTATACCCTATCTGGGGGCCCTATAACGTGGAAGTGCAAAAAGGCTAGTACTATAGCTTTAAGCACCCCAGAAGCCGAAACCGACGCCTTAGCGGAAGCCCTGCGTGAAGCACAGTGGCTTAAAAGCCTATTTACAGAGATTGGACTACCTGTAAAAGGCCCTATTGCAATATTTGGAGATAATACAGGCTCTATAGCTAACGCACACAACCCTACGCACCACCAACGTACTAAACATACGTTATTAAAATTTCACTACGTAAGGGAGTTAGTTACAGAAGGATTAGTGACCCTAAAATACCTGGAATCCAAACAAATGCCCGCTGACGGCCTTACAAAGCCCCTAACGCTTCCAATTCACAAGGTTTTTTTAGAGCTTATAGGGTTAAAACCCCTGTAAACTTAGTTTTTACCTATTGAATTGTAGGGCACCTAGTTAGTTCGTTAGCTAACTACCACCATTTTTCTCCTTTGTTTGCAATTATTGGATTTTTGTTAGCCCGACACCAACCGATCTACCCAAACCTACCCTGCTCAGGTTGATTATTAAGCAACTTATACCGACCTTATACCCGAAGTCGAATCCGAATTTAATTAGCTCGCGTTTTGGGCGACCTAGCGATTTTTAATCTACCCTATATATTAAACTTTTCTGGGATCCACAACAACGAACAGCCAGATTAGCTACCTGGCTTAGTAGTAAGTTCCGTTGGTTATAATCTGTAGGTCGTGGGTTCGAATCCGGGGGTTGTTACAATTCTGGGGGTCTTTTTCAATTCGGGGGTTCAGTCAATCGGGGGTTTGGTACAAAGGGCTTATTCATCCAGGGGGTTCGCACCGGGGGTTCGAGTTGGGTTGGGACACAAGGGGGAATTTCTTTTGTTTTTTTGTTTTGGGGGTTTTATTTTACGTACTTTTCTTTTCCGACTTTATTTTTGGATTAAGTAGCAAAAGAGAGGGGGTGTTAATTATATGCATTATTTTGCATGTAATAAGCCCACTTTTATTTGTATATAGCCAATTTTATTTAGTGCCGAAGTGGAGTGGGGAATGGTGGAATTCCGTTACTTTGTTAATGCAGGAATGCAATTTAAAGGTCAGCGAGTGGGGTTAGCTACCCTGTACCGGGTTTAATACCCACCCTGCACCTGCGAGTCAGCTACCCTGTACCGGGTTGAAAATTTCACCAAGTCAACGTTTAAATGCAAACCCAGAGATGGTTTGTATGCAAATGAGGGTGTTTTTTCAAAAACCCATACAAATTAGTTTTTCGGAAATTCATTCGCGGCACCGGAACCTTTTCTGGCGTGCGGACCCCCACTTCGATGTCGGAGAGTATGTAAGGGAAATAAAGCAAAATCTCCCCCAACCAATTATTTATCAGTACCAAAATTATAGTGCATTTCTACCTATTATTCAGCGCTTTTAGCACTGGTTATTTACCACGCCGCACCTAGGGTTTACCCCTATATCCCCTGTTAGCACCATTGTTATTAACATTTAGTTTTACCTCCAACGGGGCTGCGTAGCCCTTTGTAACCCCCTGTAAGGTTAGGCTAGAGGCGGTGCTATATTCACCAATTACACAGGCGTAATTCGAAACCGTAGATGTAGTATTTCGAATAAGGATATCGCACCCTTTTACCTCCAAACAGAACGAATTTTTGGCGGTATTTAGGCGTCCCCACGCCTTGCGATCCCGATCGTACAGGGTATTTTTTAATAATACGCCCCCTGTATTGTAGTGTATTAGCCCACTAACGATATTTATTCCAAACGAGGGGATATATAGCACGTTATTTAACGTAACCTCTCTAAATTCGTCAATTTTGGAGCCATACCGGACTTGTATTTTAACAGTTCCAGTGCCAATAGGCCTAACAGGGCCACCTCCGGTACCGATTTCGACTGTTGAGCCGGGGGTATAATCGGTAAAAAATTGCTTATTTGCAAAGATATGGTGCGTGCTACCTGTATCGTACAGGACCGGGTAGCCTAGCCGTCGGGGCTTAGGGTCCCTATTTACGCCGCTTCCAGGCTTCGTCTTAGCCTTAGAATTAGTTGCTAATACCTGTGGTTTTAGCGTTTTACCGGTATAATCGGGTTCCGAATCCGATTCCGAACATAATTCTATAACCCCGCTAATAGCGGAATTAACCTCCTGTTGCAGTGCCCGGTACGGTAAATTACCGCCCGAATCGCCTGCCTGTTCCAGGGCGTTATACGCTGCGCAAACGCTAACGTCACCTGGAATCGAGCCCGTAAATAACTCGAAATCCATTGAAATCATGGAAGTTCCAGCGTTCGATTCGCTGGAATTGGAGGATTTATTATCTTTTGCAATAGCCGAATCCGAATTAGGGGTTGATTTGCCCTTTTTTCGTGATTTGGAGGTGCCGTCCTGCCCATTATTTTCCTTTTTAGCGTCCTTTTTAGCGCCTTTTTTCCCTGATTTTCGACCTTCAGCCCTGTAATTAGTGGCTTTGGCAGTTGTAGAGCCTGAAATCGAATTTTCGGATATAAGGTCCGCCATAAGGTATTGCAAATTTAATCGATCCGAATTTTGGCCTATAGCCTGCAGGGCCCGTTGGGTACTGCGTTGGCGTTCGGTCCAGGTAGGGAACGTCCCCTCCAGGGCCCGTAGGTATTGATTTCGTACATCGATAGGGCTAATTTGCACGTTGGCATTCGCTAATCTAGCTACCAGGGAATTAAAACGGCTGTTAAATTCTGGTATTGACCCTCTAAATTTCGAAAAATTTAGGGCGTGAAATTCCCGATATAGCGAGTCTCTGCTAATTTCGGGTGCAACGGAATAGCTATCTTCCAGGGTCTTATAGGCCGTTACAGGGCTGGAATGCCATGCAATGGATTCTAAAGGTTCCTTGGTTAGGCTGTCTTTAATAAGCAATAATAGGACTGATTGCTCATGTTCCGGTAGGCTATAGCCAATTTCAGGGTTGGAAATAAATTCCGCAGCTTTTATAGCCCTGAATTGTACTATAAGTGCCTGTTTCCACAGGTCGTAGTTGCTAGCCCCTACTAATTTGCAATTTTCGGGGAAGGAAAATACCCGTTTTGATAGTTCTTTACCTATCCCGTCACCTAGAATTAGGTTACCGGGTGGATTAGGTGGTGCGGTAGCGGTATTAGCGCTAAAAATCTGTGGGTTGGCCTCCAGATTACCACTATTGGGGGTATTAATACCCGCAATACCACTAAAACTAGTGGGTTCACCATTTTTCAGCGTCAACAGAGATGTTAACTGTTGAATTGTGTGCTGAAGTTGATCCAATTGCGTAGTTAACGCTTTTAATTGCAGGTCTTGCGCCTGTAATTTAGCGGTTAGAACTTCATTCGGGCTGGATTCAGGGCCCCTATCCGGTGGAATTGGGCCTGGGAGGCCCGACATAGGGCTGTCTTCCATTGTAGGGTGGCCTGAATTATAGTTAAAAACTAACCTAGTCGCCTAAGGGTAAATACCCCAATCTAGGATTTTCTATAGCCGTTTGCCTTCTAACGGTTACAGGCCTATACTTGCCAAATATAGGGCTTATTGCTATTTTCAATGATCGAATCCACTGAAAATACAGGGTTGGAATCCCTAAATCCACAATTAATGGGTGCCCTGGTATTATTTGTACCGATCCAGGTGCACTAGCGATCGAAAGTTCAATTCGCTAGGTGGGTGCAGGGTAACCTGCAGGGTAATTTGCAGCGTTCGGTTAGTGGATCACTGGGCTATTAGCGGGCGAATACAGGGGTTTTGGCCCTGACTCGTTAGCGCAAACCCTAATTAACGCACTAAAAATTTGAACCAATCGCAATAGCGATGCACAACCCATAAAAACCACACCAAAAATTTTGGGATTTGCAATCGAGCGAGCGCTGCAGTGCCTGAAAATTGGGCCTGAGTCAAACGCTAATATAGCGACCCCTCACTGTAATTACAGGGGGGATAGGTGCTAACGTAGCACCTATAACCAACAATTTGCACAAAAACAGCAATATCTTCGTCAATATACGTGCTGCGGATATGCGACAATAACCAAATTAAAGCCTGAAAACAGGGCTTTCCAATAATGCAAAGTGCGCTTTAGTGCACTAGCTAGAACCTTTCCGGGCTCATAACCTGTTAATAATAATGGTGCTAACAGGGGATATAGGGGTAAACCCTAGGTGCGGCGTGGTAAATAACCAGTGCTAAAAGCGCTGAATAATAGGTAGAAATGCACTATAATTTTGGTACTGATAAATAATTGGTTGGGGGAGATTTTGCTTTATTTCCCTTACATACTCTCCGACATCGAAGTGGGGGTCCGCACGCCAGAAAAGGTTCCGGTGCCGCGAATGAATTTCCGAAAAACTAATTTGTATGGGTTTTTGAAAAAACACCCTCATTTGCATACAAACCATCTCTGGGTTTGCATTTAAACGTTGACTTGGTGAAATTTTCAACCCGGTACAGGGTAGCTGACTCGCAGGTGCAGGGTGGGTATTAAACCCGGTACAGGGTAGCTAACCCCACTCGCTGACCTTTAAATTGCATTCCTGCATTAACAAAGTAACGGAATTCCACCATTCCCCACTCCACTTCGGCACTAAATAAAATTGGCTATATACAAATAAAAGTGGGCTTATTACATGCAAAATAATGCATATAATTAACATTACCACGACCTATTAAACGTATTTAACAAAATGGAATCCGATTAGGTCCCGTTTTTTCGACCGGGATTAAACCATAATATATAATTCGAAAATAATTCCAAAATATTGGGATATAGTCCATTTTACAAAATAACGGAGGAAAAATTGGAAGTTTGCAGGAAATATTTCCAAAAAAACCTCCAAAAAGGTTTTATAAAACCAGGATCGACCCCGTGGGCCGCCCCCATCCTGTTCGCACAAAAAGGCGATGGAAGATTCCGGTTTTGCGTCGATTATCGAAAATTAAACGCCTTTACCAAAAAAGACGTTTATTTTTTACCGTTAATCGAGGAAATATTGGTCCGGATTTCCAAAATTCGATTTTTTACCAAAATTAATATTAGGCAAGTTTTCCACCGAATCCGTATAAACCCGGAATATTAAAATTATACAATTTTTAGGACCCGATACGGGATTTTCCGGTATAATATATTATTTTTTGGTTTTATTAACGGGCCGGTCACGTTCCAAAAATTTATTAACGAGATTTTAATGGAATATTTGGACGATTTTTGTTCCGTTTATATGGACGATATTTTAATTTGGAACGAGATTAAGGAGGAATATTAAATTTACGTCCGGCAAATTTTGGAAAGGTTTAAAAAAGTTGGATTCCAGGCTAATATTAAAAAATGCGAATTCCACATTATAAAAATACGATTTTTGGGTTTTATTATAGGTATTAAAGGCGTCGTTGTCGACCTAAATAAAGTAGCCGCCGTAAAATAATGGGCACCACCTATTACCGTAAAAGGAATGCAATTTTTTTAGGGTTTTGCAATTTTTACAGAAAGTTTGTTCCAAAGTACAGCCGGGTAGCCAAACCGTTAACGAATTTGACGAAAAAAGCGGTGCCTTTTTAATGGGACGAATATTGCCGCGCCGTTTTCGATACCCTGAAAAAGGCGTTAATTTCCGCACCCGTCCTTGCCTATTACCAAACGGATTACGAAATAAAAGTAAAGATTAATACGTTTGGAAAAATGGTAGCCGGAACGTTGCTGTAATAAAACCCAAATACCCAAAAATGGCATCCGATCGCATTTTTTTCCGAAATTATGCAGCAAGCGGAATTTAATTACCCCATTTACGATAAAGAATTGTTAGCAATTGTTAAAGCGTTAAAAACATGGAAACCAGAGCTAATGGGCATAAAAAAAAATTTGTGGCGATTATTAATTATAAAATTTTAAAATATTTTTTTACGAAACGGTTGTTTAATTTTCGGTAAACGGCCTGGGCCGATTTTTTTTCCCAATATAATTTTGAGATTATTTACCGCCCTGGTAGCGAAAACGTGTTGGCAAATATTTTGATCCGCAAGGCAGAAAATATATAAAATTAAAAAAAACGTTAAAAAACAGAACGTTATATGGTTATTTTCCGTTTTGTCGATAATATTGGCGACGATTTTTATATGGTTAACCCCTTTTTATATTGGCAAATTATTACCGATGGCGGTTTCGGAATATTATTGGTAGCGATCGAACCAATTGGCGCAATTGGACAATTGTTATTCGCTAAAAAGGTATTTAAAACCAACGAACATTTACTATTGTTAAAATAATACCGAATTAAAGCCCGTAACCCCGAAAAAAAATATTGGATATTATTATACGACAAATATATATTATACCGAGGGAAATTGGTAATCCCAGGCGACGGGGAATGGCCCGCCAAAATAATTTGTAAAATTTATAGGATTATTATTACGGCCCATTTTGGCCGCAATAAAACCCGCCGTTTGGTGGTACAGCAGTTTTGGTGGCCAAATATAAACGGAATAGTGGACCGTTATATTGCCAATTGTTCCTGTCGATCAGTTAAAATTCCGAGGGATAAAACCCCTGGGTTTTTATAATTATTACCCGTGCCGGATCGACAATGGAACATTATCGTCGTAAATTTTAAATTAATGCCCAAATCGAAGTCGGGAAACGATAATTTGTTTGTAATAATCGATGCGTTAACGAAACGGTCGTGGGCCGTTTTATATATAAAGACGGCTACCGCAAAAAATGCAACCATAATATATTACGAGGGTTTTTACCGTATTTATAATTTACCCAAGAAAATCGTTTCCGATAAAAATCCGCAATTTGTATTAGATTTGTTAATAACAATGGTGCTAACAGGGGATATAGGGGTAAACCCTAGGTGCGGCGTGGTAAATAACCAGTGCTAAAAGCGCTGAATAATAGGTAGAAATGCACTATAATTTTGGTACTGATAAATAATTGGTTGGGGGAGATTTTGCTTTATTTCCCTTACATACTCTCCGACATCGAAGTGGGGGTCCGCACGCCAGAAAAGGTTCCGGTGCCGCGAATGAATTTCCGAAAAACTAATTTGTATGGGTTTTTGAAAAAACACCCTCATTTGCATACAAACCATCTCTGGGTTTGCATTTAAACGTTGACTTGGTGAAATTTTCAACCCGGTACAGGGTAGCTGACTCGCAGGTGCAGGGTGGGTATTAAACCCGGTACAGGGTAGCTAACCCCACTCGCTGACCTTTAAATTGCATTCCTGCATTAACAAAGTAACGGAATTCCACCATTCCCCACTCCACTTCGGCACTAAATAAAATTGGCTATATACAAATAAAAGTGGGCTTATTACATGCAAAATAATGCATATAATTAACACCCCCTCTCTTTTGCTACTTAATCCAAAAATAAAGTCGGAAAAGAAAAGTACGTAAAATAAAACCCCCAAAACAAAAAAACAAAAGAAATTCCCCCTTGTGTCCCAACCCAACTCGAACCCCCGGTGCGAACCCCCTGGATGAATAAGCCCTTTGTACCAAACCCCCGATTGACTGAACCCCAGATTGGACGAACCCCCGAATTGAAAAAGACCCCCAGAATTGTAACAACCCCCGGATTCGAACCCACGACCTACAGATTATAACCAACGGAACTTACTACTAAGCCAGGTAGCTAATCTGGCTGTTCGTTGTTGTGGATCCCAGAAAAGTTTAATATATAGGGTAGATTAAAAATCGCTAGGTCGCCCAAAACGCGAGCTAATTAAATTCGGATTCGACTTCGGGTATAAGGTCGGTATAAGTTGCTTAATAATCAACCTGAGCAGGGTAGGTTTGGGTAGATCGGTTGGTGTCGGGCTAACAAAAATCCAATAATTGCAAACAAAGGAGAAAAATGGTGGTAGTTAGCTAACGAACTAACTAGGTGCCCTACAATTCAATAGGTAAAAACTAAGTTTACAGGGGTTTTAACCCTATAAGCTCTAAAAAAAACCTTGTGAATTGGAAGCGTTAGGGGCTTTGTAAGGCCGTCAGCGGGCATTTGTTTGGATTCCAGGTATTTTAGGGTCACTAATCCTTCTGTAACTAACTCCCTTACGTAGTGAAATTTTAATAACGTATGTTTAGTACGTTGGTGGTGCGTAGGGTTGTGTGCGTTAGCTATAGAGCCTGTATTATCTCCAAATATTGCAATAGGGCCTTTTACAGGTAGTCCAATCTCTGTAAATAGGCTTTTAAGCCACTGTGCTTCACGCAGGGCTTCCGCTAAGGCGTCGGTTTCGGCTTCTGGGGTGCTTAAAGCTATAGTACTAGCCTTTTTGCACTTCCACGTTATAGGGCCCCCAGATAGGGTATACAAATATCCGTAAGTGGATTTTGAATCTTCCCTAGCCCCGGCAAAATCGCTGTCACTAAAACCAAGTAATTTTAGGCCTTTAAAACCCCCAATCAAAGAGTTAGGTGGTAAATTAGCTTTAATTACCCTATTTCCGTAGCAGATTGCTAGGGATTTAGTACCTGCTAAGTAGCGAAGTAGGTTTTTAGCTGCCGTTAAGTGGATTGTAGTGGCTTTCGTTAAAAAACGAGATAACCATTGAACCGCAAAACCGATGTCCGGGCGCGTTAATAGCATTAAATACATTAGGGTGCCGATAATACGCTGTAACAATTTGATTTCTAGCGCATTTACGGGTTTGCCCCCACTATATTTTAGCACACCCGGCTGTAAGGGAACAGAAATAGGTTTGCAATCAGCTAATCCGAACGTTGCTAATGCTTCCTCTATATACTGACTTTGATGGAGCCAAAGCAGGCGGTTAGGCCTGTCCCTTATAATCTGAACGCCTAGAAAATAGGCTGCAGGGCCCCTGTCTTCCAATGCGTATATTTTGTTAAAACGGGCTTTTAAATCCTGAATATATTGCAATTTAGGACCTATTAGCAGGCAATCGTCAACAAAAGTAACAATGAAATGCTTGGATTTAGCATTATAAAAGACAGCTGGATCAGAGATTAGCGGCTTAAAACCTTCTGTAAAAAGTAGGCTTTTTAGCTTTGTTTGCCATTCTCTTGGGCCCTGTTTCAGACCGTATAGCGCCTTTTCCAACAGTATAACTTGCATTTCCTTTGGATTATAGCCCATTTGCACTAAAATTTTAGCGGTAGTAGGGCTGCAAGATCTAGCCCAATCGCTAAAACCCTCTGGAATTTGCAAATAAATATCTACGTCGGTAAGGTCACTATTTAAAAACGCACCGATAAAATCGATTTGTTCTATTTCCCAATTTTGTGCATTAGCTATAGCCAATAATATACGCCAGGTGGGCGGTATACTAGTGCTAGCAAAAGTCTCGATATAATCTAGGCCTTCGACCTGTAAAAACCCCCTAACAACAAGCCTGGCTTTATACTTTATAGGCTTATTATTTTCATCCTTTTTTAATTTAAACACCGGCCGGGTAGAGATTAGTCTACGGCCTGTATGCATTTTAATTTTAGGGATAAAACGGAAGGTTTTTGCAGTAACGATCTGGTCGAATTCAGACGCTAAAGCTGCTAACCATTTAGCACTTTCAGGGCTTTTTAGGGCCTGTTGGTAGCTATTTGGTTCGCCGTCTTTAGTGGGCTTTTTCTTTGTTTTCTTTTGGGTTTGATAACAAAGATAATGCACGTAATCGATATCCATAGGATCTGGGTTTTCGAACTGCGAATTTAACTCCATATTCTGTATTTTAGGTGCCGAAAACACCGGAACTTCCGTTATTTTAGGTGCTGAATTAGGCACCGCTACCGTTATAAGCTCTGGGGGGCGAACAGTAGACTGTACAGGCCAGGGAGGAACTGTAATTGCGGGAGGTAGGGGATTATTATCCACTGGATCCAAAGTTTTGGCGCTGTAGATTTCGTCTTCAGGTTCAGAATTAGAATCCCCCTCTAAATCTGGATTTTCCCCCTCTGAAATCTGTAGCGTTTCCCCTGGAATAGCCAAATTTTCAGCGGGTATACCCTCTAAAATTTTTACGGTAGAGGTTTTATATACGGCCCGTCTGGCGGGGGCGTAAACCAACGCTGTAGAATTGGATAAATGGGCTAAAAGCCTTACTGTTTCCGTTCGGGGAGCCAATTTGTTGGATTTTTGGCGTTTTTCCAGCGGTATAATAGCCTGGCATACGGTACCAATAACCCGATAATGGCCTAAATTAGGCCTGTGTGGTAATCCAGGTTGAAATTCGGAATAAAATTCCTCGTAGGGTGTTAACTCCCTGTTAGTTACCGCTGTACGGTTAACTAAATCAACCACGGCTGACAGTAAATAACACCATAAATATAGTGGTAGACCTGCCGCTAAAATGGTAGACCTTAGCCTATCCAAAATAACCCTAACGGACCGTTCCGTTAGCCCGTTTTGGCCATGGTTGTAGGGGTTGGAGGTGCTAAAATTAACACCTTTACTTGCAAACCAATCTTGAAGCTCTGTATTTACCTCGTGCCCCCCATCAAAATGAAATTTAGTGGGGTAGCGCCCGTACGTAGCTTTTAAAACCTTAAAAAAGCCTTTAATAGCCACTAAAACCGTAGGTCCGGCTTTATTCCGTAGTGAGATCGACCACCGAAAACGTGATTTTCGATCCACTAATAACAAAAATGCGGGTTTTTTATTGTGAGGGTTAGGTTTAAGGGTTACTGTATCACCCTCTATGGAATCGAGGATATTAGGGGGTGTAGGGAGTGCCCCTTTATTTGTACGCCTAACAGAGGTGGCTTTAATGCAAGTAATGCAGGTAATAGCCCTAATTTTGTCGAAATTAGGTAGACCGTCTGCGTTTTTAGCGGTCTTTTTAAGCAATAACAACCCTATATGCCCTAAGCGCCTGTGCCATAACAGGGCTTTTTGGGCCTGGATTTCGTCACAATCGCCTGTAATTCCGTCTCCTTCAGCTGTTACCCAACCATCGGTAGTTCGATTTAGGCTTAAAGGGAGGTAATTTACAGGGGCCTGCACTAATTCCGGTACTAAAGGAGGTTCTAACAACGGATTTCTTGTGTGGGAAACCCCCTCTTTTTCGGTATTAGCCCCTTTTGTATTAGGCTGCTTAAAAGGGTCATCTAGCGGCTTACCGGGCCTACGGGGCCCAATCTCACGTGGATTTTCAGGGGTTTTTGCACTAAATTTCTGCATTACAGGTAAATCTACGGTTATATCCTTATTTTGTTTGGGATTTAACACTTCCGTTACCGTATTTTCTCCCGGTTCCGAATCGGTGTAGATTTTATAGTCGTCTTGGTCTTCAGGGACTATATTATTTAGTTTTACCTCCAACGGGGCTGCGTAGCCCTTTGTAACCCCCTGTAAGGTTAGGCTAGAGGCGGTGCTATATTCACCAATTACACAGGCGTAATTCGAAACCGTAGATGTAGTATTTCGAATAAGGATATCGCACCCTTTTACCTCCAAACAGAACGAATTTTTGGCGGTATTTAGGCGTCCCCACGCCTTGCGATCCCGATCGTACAGGGTATTTTTTAATAATACGCCCCCTGTATTGTAGTGTATTAGCCCACTAACGATATTTATTCCAAACGAGGGGATATATAGCACGTTATTTAACGTAACCTCTCTAAATTCGTCAATTTTGGAGCCATACCGGACCTGTATTTTAACAGTTCCAGTGCCAATAGGCCTAACAGGGCCACCTCCGGTACCGATTTCGACTGTTGAGCCGGGGGTATAATCGGTAAAAAATTGCTTATTTGCAAAGATATGGTGCGTGCTACCTGTATCGTACAGGACCGGGTAGCCTAGCCGTCGGGGCTTAGGGTCCCTATTTACGCCGCTTCCAGGCTTCGTCTTAGCCTTAGAATTAGTTGCTAATACCTGTGGTTTTAGCGTTTTACCGGTATAATCGGGTTCCGAATCCGATTCCGAACATAATTCTATAACCCCGCTAATAGCGGAATTAACCTCCTGTTGCAGTGCCCGGTACGGTAAATTACCGCCCGAATCGCCTGCCTGTTCCAGGGCGTTATACGCTGCGCAAACGCTAACGTCACCTGGAATCGAGCCCGTAAATAACTCGAAATCCATTGAAATCATGGAAGTTCCAGCGTTCGATTCGCTGGAATTGGAGGATTTATTATCTTTTGCAATAGCCGAATCCGAATTAGGGGTTGATTTGCCCTTTTTTCGTGATTTGGAGGTGCCGTCCTGCCCATTATTTTCCTTTTTAGCGTCCTTTTTAGCGCCTTTTTTCCCTGATTTTCGACCTTCAGCCCTGTAATTAGTGGCTTTGGCAGTTGTAGAGCCTGAAATCGAATTTTCGGATATAAGGTCCGCCATAAGGTATTGCAAATTTAATCGATCCGAATTTTGGCCTATAGCCTGCAGGGCCCGTTGGGTACTGCGTTGGCGTTCGGTCCAGGTAGGGAACGTCCCCTCCAGGGCCCGTAGGTATTGATTTCGTACATCGATAGGGCTAATTTGCACGTTGGCATTCGCTAATCTAGCTACCAGGGAATTAAAACGGCTGTTAAATTCTGGTATTGACCCTCTAAATTTCGAAAAATTTAGGGCGTGAAATTCCCGATATAGCGAGTCTCTGCTAATCTCGGGTGCAACGGAATAGCTATCTTCCAGGGTCTTATAGGCCGTTACAGGGCTGGAATGCCATGCAATGGATTCTAAAGGTTCCTTGGTTAGGCTGTCTTTAATAAGCAATAATAGGACTGATTGCTCATGTTCCGGTAGGCTATAGCCAATTTCAGGGTTGGAAATAAATTCCGCAGCTTTTATAGCCCTGAATTGTACTATAAGTGCCTGTTTCCACAGGTCGTAATTGCTAGCCCCTACTAATTTGCAATTTTCGGGGAAGGAAAATACCCGTTTTGATAGTTCTTTACCTATCCCGTCACCTAGAATTAGGTTACCGGGTGGATTAGGTGGTGCGGTAGCGGTATTAGCGCTAAAAATCTGTGGGTTGGCCTCCAGATTACCGCTATTGGGGGTATTAATACCCGCAATACCACTAAAACTAGTGGGTTCACCATTTTTCAGCGTCAACAGAGATGTTAACTGTTGAATTGTGTGCTGAAGTTGATCCAATTGCGTAGTTAACGCTTTTAATTGCAGGTCTTGCGCCTGTAATTTAGCGGTTAGAACTTCATTCGGGCTGGATTCAGGGCCCCTATCCGGTGGAATTGGGCCTGGGAGGCCCGACATAGGGCTGTCTTCCATTGTAGGGTGGCCTGAATTATAGTTAAAAACTAACCTAGTCGCCTAAGGGTAAATACCCCAATCTAGGATTTTCTATAGCCGTTTGCCTTCTAACGGTTACAGGCCTATACTTGCCAAATATAGGGCTTATTGCTATTTTCAATGATCGAATCCACTGAAAATACAGGGTTGGAATCCCTAAATCCACAATTAATGGGTGCCCTGGTATTATTTGTACCGATCCAGGTGCACTAGCGATCGAAAGTTCAATTCGCTAGGTGGGTGCAGGGTAACCTGCAGGGTAATTTGCAGCGTTCGGTTAGTGGATCACTGGGCTATTAGCGGGCGAATACAGGGGTTTTGGCCCTGACTCGTTAGCGCAAACCCTAATTAACGCACTAAAAATTTGAACCAATCGCAATAGCGATGCACAACCCATAAAAACCACACCAAAAATTTTGGGATTTGCAATCGAGCGAGCGCTGCAGTGCCTGAAAATTGGGCCTGAGTCAAACGCTAATATAGCGACCCCTCACTGTAATTACAGGGGGGATAGGTGCTAACGTAGCACCTATAACCAACAATTTGCACAAAAACAGCAATATCTTCGTCAATATACGTGCTGCGGATATGCGACAATAACCAAATTAAAGCCTGAAAACAGGGCTTTCCAATAATGCAAAATGCGCTTTAGTGCACTAGCTAGAACCTTTCCGGGCTCATAACCTGTTAATAACAATGGTGCTAACAGGGGATATAGGGGTAAACCCTAGGTGCGGCGTGGTAAATAACCAGTGCTAAAAGCGCTGAATAATAGGTAGAAATGCACTATAATTTTGGTACTGATAAATAATTGGTTGGGGGAGATTTTGCTTTATTTCCCTTACATACTCTCCGACATCGAAGTGGGGGTCCGCACGCCAGAAAAGGTTCCGGTGCCGCGAATGAATTTCCGAAAAACTAATTTGTATGGGTTTTTGAAAAAACACCCTCATTTGCATACAAACCATCTCTGGGTTTGCATTTAAACGTTGACTTGGTGAAATTTTCAACCCGGTACAGGGTAGCTGACTCGCAGGTGCAGGGTGGGTATTAAACCCGGTACAGGGTAGCTAACCCCACTCGCTGACCTTTAAATTGCATTCCTGCATTAACAAAGTAACGGAATTCCACCATTCCCCACTCCACTTCGGCACTAAATAAAATTGGCTATATACAAATAAAAGTGGGCTTATTACATGCAAAATAATGCATATAATTAACAAGATTTAATCGACGAAATGTCCAAGATTTTGCAGATTAAATGGAAGTTTTCGACGGCCGGGCATTTCCAAACAGCAGGGCAAATAAAAATTATAAACGCCTATATTAACCAAAAGTTGCGCCCTTATATTAACCATTTTTAAAACAATTGGGACAAACGTATACCCGCAATTAATTTGGTGCAGGTAATATTACCCTATAATTTTTTCGGAGGATTTTCACTTTTCGAGATTGGAAACGGTTACCCGGCCCATATATATTTCGATTGGACGCAAAAGACCGAATTAAAGGGATTGCCTACCCGTAAACAATTTATAAAAACCGAAATTTAAACGATTACCAAAAATTCGAAAATTACGTGGAGGCGGTACGCACCCATTTCCAAATGGCGCAATAACGAATATGCGACCAAATTAATAAATACCGCCGGAAACCCGATTTCGGAATAAAAAACGCCGTTTATATTATTAAAAAACATTGGGTAACGGACCGTTTTAGCGATAAATTAAATTACCCGTTAACCAAATGTAATTATATAATTAAAAAAAAACGGGGGTATTTTTACCGTTTGGAATTGCCAGATTTTTGGAAAGGAAGCCGCGTATTTTATACCGACCGTTTTCGGTTAAACCCACGTAACTCATTGGACGGATAAACCGCAAAAAGGCCCGAAGGCGAGGTAATCGACGCGTTAAAAAATATTAACGAAAAGGAGTGGGAAGTCGAACGGGTAATTTTTTCGCGGATATTACGAGGTATATTTTAATACCAAGTCCAGTGGAGAAATTGGGACCCCGACCCGGAATTTTACGACGCGGAAAGATTTAAAAACGCGGTTATGCAATTGCGATAATATTATAACGCCTACCCCGATAAGGCCGGCCTTCCCATACGTTTAAAAGCCTGGGAAAAAACAACCTTCGAAAATCGGTTCGACCCGCCCGACGAATACGATAACGCCCCGGTTACGGGGAATAACACAATTCGCAAATTGCGACGTCGCCGGTGAAAATAGAACAAAATACGGTAAAAATCCTAACCGTTCGCGGGGCGGACGGGGGGGGGGGTAATATTACGGAATGGCGTGCGTGGGCGATTACCAACCGTGATTAGCTCCATTTTACGTAATAAAACGCCAGGGTAAATTTGTTATTTGTTCGTTTAGGCGCGTGTACGCGATTGGCACTGCGTGCTTTTCTTTTTTCTTTACATTTAGCTTTAGATTTTCGAATAGAATCGCCCCTATATTGCAGCCTTGTCTTTTTGGGATCGCTTTCGTGACAGTAAATGTCCGCACAGGGTATTTAATAGCCGTTATGAGGATTAGGCCCCTAGACCTACCCTCAGAATCACGATTCGGCTCCACACCGAGCCAGGGATCGGACAAGGATCCACTACCTCCGGATTTAAGCGCGTCTTTTGAGCGCGTCGTCGATTGTAATTTCTCTCTTCTCTTCAGTTTAGAATTTTCGTCGATAGCGCCTAATACACTGAGGTTCTCCAATGTATGCCTGGCCGTGACAGCCGTCACAATCGTTTAATTGAAAGAAGCGAGGTGGATTTTCCAAATTACGTAATTTCCCCAACCAATACCATGGCCCTCGCCCGGCCGGGCGCCCAACCGGCCAAGTTGGTAAATATAAAAGGGGCAAAAAAATTGTAAAAATCGTATTTTTTCCTAAATCGTACCACGTAAAGACACCAAATATTTTAGCGTTTTAATTATGACCTCTTTTCTCGCAGGAGGTGGACGATCGTTTTTATGAAGGTTATATATATATATATATATATACGTGGTTGTGGTGCGGGCGGCGGTTAACGTGGTAAAATTTGGGGTATTTAAATAATTATAGGGCGGGATAAATTTGGTGAGCAATAAATAGGTATTGAAAGGTCCAGGTCTATAAATTTACTGGGTGGGCTATAAAGTGGCTGTTTGATCAGTGGTCCCTATATTATTAATGTTTTAACGTTGGGCTCCACATCTCCGACCCCCCTAAAGTCCGGCCCCCTTGAAAAATGTAACGACGAAATACCCCTTTTATAAACCGATTTAAATGTAAACCTATCAACGCACAATAATACAATCATTGTCAGGCTCTCCCGGTTCGCTAACCTCTTCTCCATTGTTCAAAGCTTCTAAACAGTCCCTATTATTTTCCTGTGCTTCATAAACGTTTTTTTTGCTGACCAAAAGCTCGTTGGGATCCGGAATCACCCTTTTCCTTTTGACCGGCCGTACCGCCTCCAATTTTGCTTTTAACAAACTGATTTTTTGCTGAGCTTCAGCCAATAAGATATCCTTGGTTTCGAAGCTTTTTTGGACTTTTGCAAACAAAAGCCGTGAAGTGGCGTTACTTTTTTCGGACCGGGAAATTTCCTGTAGTTGAAGTCGAATATCTCGGGTCGTTTTAGGGGTTTTCCAAATAGGTAAAGACTGGTCGTTAATTTTTTGGGTTGGATTTTCCGGTGTTTTATCCCTTTGGAAGCCGTTATTTTTACCTTTTTCGACGTTGGCGTTGCTATTTTCTAATAAAAAAGGGTTTAAAAGTGGTTTTGCCAAGTTCACCGGCCATAACCCCGTCGTACGCCAACCAGATTGAATGGTTTTTGCTATAAATGCTTTTGATCTGGCTTTTCGATAGCAAAGTAGAAAGTTTCGTTTCCCAACAACCGTTGAACAGCAAAACTGGTTTACAAATCCCAGGTGACGTCGATAAGCTTCCTTTAACGGCCCAAAAACCGATAAATCCAACGGTTGAAGAACGTGTGACGAATGAGGGGGTAAATATAGGAGTTGAATATTGTTTTGCAAGCAAAGAAGCATAAATTCGTCCGTTATATGTGATCCATGGCCATCCAGAACTAATAACCGCTTTTCAGGGGTTAAAGGTTGGGTATACGGAATAAACACCTTTTTTAACCATTCGATACCTGTTTCATTATTTGTCCACCCGTTTTCGGTTGCATGAAATTGCCAGGTATCGAAAGGACTTAAATCAGCTGGAAACCATTGTTGCTGTACGTTTTTCCCCTTAAATATAACGAGGGGAGGTATAACAGCCCCCGTAGCTGATACACATTCGATTATGCTCGTCCAACCCCGCGTTCCAGGCTCTTTTCGCTGTAATGGCCGGATTTTATTACGCCCTAACACCAGGCCATTAGATCCTTTGCCTTCCATTATACCTGTTTCGTCCATATTCCAACGGTTGGCCGGTTTTATAGTATCGACAACGGGATTTTTCAAATAGGACCACCAAGATTTAATTACCTCGGTTGTAGCCCCATTAACCCGGGCATTTTCTATTCGCCGGGGTCTTTGGGTTTTCAAAATTGGATATCGGGCTATAAAACGGCTAACCCAATGTTTCCCAAGGCTTTTTCTTTCTCCGGCGGCCTGAAGAATTCGTTCCGCAAAATAGCGTAGTTCTTGATGCGTTGGCGGAAGGCCTAACGCGGCCTGCGCAAGTACCCAATCTGCCAAATAGGTTTCCTGCTCCTGTGAAAGCCTTTGACAAAATCTTTTCGCTTGTTGAATTGACTGGGCCCCCTTTAAACGATCGTGAAGGGTACTCCGAGGAATACCCCATTTTTGCGAGGTTTTGTGAACTGATTTGCCATTTCTTATGTCAGAAATGGCAGCAAGAAGCTGATTTTCAGTGTACTGTTTCATTGGAAGGTTTGGAGCAAGAATCTTCAAAAATCAAGTTCTAAAGTGAAAAATTCGTCTAGATATTTATAAAATAAAACAAAGGGTTGACGTGGCTGAGTAGATATTTTTAGGGGCCGGACTTTAGGGGGGTCGGAGATGTGGAGCTCAACGTTACATGTTAGCAAATTTCACAAATTGCGTCAAGTACCGTACCCACCTCTTAGAGCAGCACATTGCCAGTGCCTGTACGATTAGACCCCTTGTTTATTTTTACCCATTCGAGCGACCCAGCAGTGCAAGACAAACCTCCTCATCGCCTGCTCGAAATTCACGGAGCAGTACAACCTGTACGGGAGGCGTCACCAGGTCACCGGCGTCCCCCTGAAGGATTGGGACGTCCGCGTCGATACCCAGACTAAAACAAATCTCGACTACGCCATCAAGAAGGGCTGCGATTACATCGTCTTCGGCACGGCGCCCGATCCCCTGCCGGGGGTCATCGCACCAGCCCCGCCACCCGCGCCGCCCGCGGAACTGGGGAGTCGGCGGGAGCAGGTGCCTTTGCTGCCAATCGTGGAGCCATGGCGCAGGGGAGGCCAGCAGCAGCCGCCCACCGCGCCGATCCCGCAGGGACGCCTTAGCGTGCCGCCGCCAGAGGGCAAACAGGACCAGATCGCCCCACCGCCTCGCGCAAGCGGACCGTAGAAGCAGTAGAACTCCGCAGCTACCGATGCGGGGTCTCCAGGCCAAAGCAAGTCACCGCTGACACCGTCCGTCTCACCCAACCAGAGCAACTCTCGGCATGATACGCCAAAGCAGGGCCAGCCCGCGCCGGCCTTGCCAGCTCAACGCTCCAAAGCAAAGGGTAAGCAGCTGGTCGGAACTGCTGCTCAGGGACACTTTTGAGGACCTTTACTGGCCTGGGTGGTCAGGAATCAACTTTGGCCGCTGTGCAGGGGGGGTGGGCGTCCCGCGAGCTTGGGAGCTGCTGCTGGCGATAAGAAGCCGGCTCCCCTGACAAAAGCCGATCGTCGCAAGACGGGGTAGAGGTGCGTTGAAATGCATGCGGGTCCGGGAATGGTTGAAACGACAAGCGAGATCAGCACAGGGACTAGACATGGACGTTGGTTGCATTTGAGCAGGCGGTAACACGTGTTCTGATCAAGTTTACTAACAATGATTTTACATATGTACAAGAGGTAAAGGTTGGCGTTATCGAAGGTTACTAGTTCACATTACTGATAAATTGCGGACTTTCACTCAATTTCCCAAGACAGGGGTGGGTTTTTTTTGCAGCGGACATAGTCCAAATAATTACGGCGAATGATGTTACACCAAGTACTGGCGGCTTCGGACTCTCGAATGCTGGTATTTCACAGTAGTGACTCGACATTCTTAGCTATCTACGTCATTCCCTGCCATTCAATAACTGCCAGTTTCAAAGCCACAGTTGTGACTTGACAACATAAAACCACCCTGCCAGGAACCCATGTGGCAGTGCTGCCGGCACTTCCCTGGCTGTCATGTATCAGATGTCAGGTACGGGTTGCCAGGTATAAAAATAACTTTATATTTAGTAATACCAATGCCCGCCCAACGACCCACCGAATTGGTCCCCCAATCCTCACCCACCACCACACACCGAGGAAAGAATGCGGCCCAGCAATCTCGCGGTCGCCGTCGCGGCCACCGTGGCATCCACGGCGCAGGCATGCGCCTCACCGCCGACGAGCAACAGCCAAAGCGGCACGCCCCTCGCGACCATGCACCAGGGCTTCAACTACGGCAACAGCAACAGCACGGGCGGCTGCCGCACGCACGACGACTACACGCGGCTCTTCAACCTCGCGCGGTCTCTGCCCGCGCCCGGCCAGGACGTGGCCTTCACCTCGGCGCGGCTGTACACGAGCATAGAATGCGGCACCGAGGGCTCGGCGGCGCCCAGGCCCATCTCGGCCTTCCAGGCCGCCGTCGACACCAACACCACCCTGCTCGTCGGGCTGTGGGCCAGCTCCGGCCAGGACGGCTTCACCCGGGAGCTCAACACGCTGGTCGCCGCCCTCGCCGACCCGGGCTACGGCGCCCAGCTGGCGGCGCTGGTGGTCGGCGTCGCCGTGGGGTCCGAGGACATGTTCCGCGCCGACGCCATCGCCCGCGGCACCTGCGGGCCCGACGTGGCGCACTGCCAAGCCGGCGCGACGGCTGGGGAGATCGCGGCGTACGTGCAGCAGGCTCGGGCCGCGCTGCAGGGCACGGCGCTGGCGGGGGTCGCCATCGGGCACGTGGACACACCCGCGGCGTGGCTGTTGGATGGGGCGGCGGCGCTGGTGCAGCAGTTGGATTGGGTCGGGCACAACTCGTACCCGTACTGGGAGGCGAGCGGTCAGGATAATGGGATCGATACGGCCGGTGGGAGGTTTGATGGCGCTTTGGGGATTACCATTGGTGCTGCGGGAAGCCGGCCTGTTTGGGTCACGGAGACTGGGTGGCCTTCGAGTAAGTGTTTTCTTTTCTGTCTCCTGCAAATGGGACTGGCTACTTGCGGCCGATTAAAGATGATTGTGGTTGGTGTGCTGACGGGTGATCTAGGCGGTCCAAAATCCGGAAATGCCGAGGCGTCACCGGCCAACGCCATGAAGTACTGGGACGAGGTGGGGCGGCAACGGCTTTTTGGGCAGCGCTGCACTTGGTGGTACATTTTGGAAGACAGTAATCCGGACCAGTCGGCTTTATCATTTGCGATATGGGACACAAACACGGGCCAGACAAGGTTTGCTCTAGATGGTTCAGGAGGATGATAGAGATGAACAGCGATAGAAGACAGAATGAGATTTGAACTAGAACTAGACCCTAGACTCTAGACCAGAGACAAGATGAATATGTAACCAAAGGGTGACAAATGTGCGCTATTTACCTATTAATTGGGTAGTTTGGTAGACAAAAAAGGTACAAGAAGGGGTATTTTGGTAGAACGAAAACAAATCACCAAGGTAGACAAACGAAAACCCAACCGTCCATTGACCCCCCTCATCCCCGATGTACATTCTCAACCCAGCAAGGCAGCCAGATAAACACCAAAACACAAGTGCTCGCAAACAAGGCCCCGACGGCCAGACTCTGAACCACAATCTTTGTCTGGAGCCGCCGGAGCGCCGTGTCCTTGACCTTGAGCTTGCGGTCGAATATCATCAGCCTGGAGATGCGGCGCAGGAAGGCATTCCGTCCGCCCCGCGACGACTCAGTCTGAGCCTCGGCCGCAGCCCGCTCCCCGCAGGGCCCGTCCAACCCGCTCCTCACGCTGCCGGTGATGCTGTCGTCGTCAAACCTCTCCCACGGCAGCGGCTGGCGGCGCGAGAACAAGAGCAGGAAGAAGCAGCTGCCGCGGAGCCCGGACAGGATAAAGGCCATGCCGATCCACCACAGCGGCCAGGGGGCGAAGGCGTTCCAGCGCGAGTGCGCCCCGACAAAGGGGTACAGGGCGCGCAGGAGTATGCACAGGAAGCCGGCGGTGGTCAGGACGATGCCGAGCGAGGTGGCGACGCAGACGGTCTCGTAGGTGCCGTTGGACACGCCGAGGCGGACAAAGTTGCGGTGCGAGCAGTTCTTGAGCAGGCCGTAGACGTGGTCCGCCACGGGCCGGAGGTGGTCCGGGTGGCAGTACAGGTGGCGGGCCTCGGTGCCGCTGTCGGAGCTGACCGTCGACACGCGCTGGCTGCTGGCGATGTAGTGCTGGATGGCGCGGAGGCAGGCGTCGCGCGTCGCCGGCGGCACGTTGAGTTCCTTCTCGGACCCCGGCATCAGGTACGTCTTGACCACGGCCCGCAGCTCGGCGCCGTGGCCCAGGTTGGAGTTGAACATGTTCTCGGCCGAGAAGGGGGATGCGCTGGAGGTCGTCGTCGTCGTCGATTGGCATTCTCGGCTGCTGCGCGAGGCCTGGTCGCTGCACATTGCGCTTGGCGGCTCGAGGGGACACATGCTGTCGCTTGGGGATTTTGCGCTGAGGGCCACGTTCATGCTGATCATCTTGGAGATGTGTGCTAGGGTGTCGGCGCCTGTGGCTTTTTTGCATGGTTAGCGTGTGTAAAAAAAAAAAACAAAAATCCGAGGTGGACGTGCAGTCGTCACTAATGACCTACCCAGATCCGGATCCCAATCCGACTTGTTTGAGCCCTGCTGACGTGTGTCTTTTCCAAAGGCGGAATCTGCAGCCGTCTGGTCGGCAAATGTTGCGCGGAATATTTCCTCCTCCTTTTCTGTGATGCCCAGTCTCTGGTATGCTTTTTCATAGTTCTTGAACCTAAGGAGACGTTGCATGTCAGTAATCGTTGGTGGGGTAGCAGAAAGAAGAAAAGAAAGAAAAACTTGGTGCCAAGAGCGTACCAGACGTAGAATTCGAGGTTTTCAGGTGAAAACTCTATGTATTTCAAGTACATGTAAAAGTCATAAAATGACATGGGGCTGCCTATTTGTGTGTCCCTCTGGTTAGAATATACTTCTCGGCCTCCAAAACCCCACACACACCCTACTCGACTTACATGTCTTGTTGGCCAAGATCCTTTCAAGCCGCAGACGACTCGGAACCGTGATCTTGCCGCGTGGCTCGGGACTGAAGGCTCGCTTTCCGGAGCTGATTTCGGTGGCATATTCCCTAATGTCCCGATAGTCGGGCTTTTTGTACCACACAAGCCACGGTGGGAGCTGCATATTTCCGTCAAGCGTCGACAAGATGTAAACCGTATGCTTGTAGTCGGTCAATTGTAAGCAAAAAAAGATTGATTGCAAAGTTCGGAGAAGCAAGTCACAGAAGATCCCAAATGTCAAGTCTTCATCCGACAAGACAACGAGCAGCAGTCTTAAATTAAAAAGCAAAAACACAAAGAATCCCACATAGGGCGGGAGGGCGAGGAGAGAGCCTAATCCGGGTAATGGTGCCAGGGATCAGGCACAGGTCAGTGGCGTGGCGCTAAAAAGATCCGCTCCCACGCTTGGACTCTGAACTATCGTCAGACCGATGGGTCGCGCCTTTTGCTGGAGATTGTGGTGCGTTAGGCAAAAACTGGATCCGAACTCTAGGGTGACAGGCGGCAATCCCCCCAAAGAAAAACAAGTCTGGACAAGCATCGGAGACTGGGTGCTAGCATTCTGTGTCTTACCGTTACTTCCAGATGCCCGGAATTCGTAAGAGCAAGCTAAGGGGGATCTTTGGAAATTCCGGGTCGGATATCGGCTGATCGTACCCTTTACGGGGAAAGCCACGTCAAATGACGATTGGCCACGATTTATCAGCGCTATTCCCCTTCTCGGAACTAGACCAGAACAAATCAATAGAGTGCCTGTTAAAGATAGATAGGCATCTGCTCAGGTACAAATCCGGTGAGGATACTAGCATGAGGTCGGCGATGCGCGTGCAACGTGAGGAACCGCCCGAGACAGGGCGTAGGGCAAACACAGCAGCGACCGCACTCTTGCGCAATTGGCCGCTATTGGTATTTTTTCCCACGTCATGCCGGCGACCTGGAATGTCATTGATGAACCTTGATTGACACCAGCCAGGGTCTCGGGGATGACAAAGACGAAACAGTGAGCGGTGAGCTGTTGAGAGACTTGCAACGAGGCTTGGCAATTTGATGTTTGTAACAGCCCGCAGGAGCTTTGCACAACGTCAAGATCAAACCTGCCCTAGGTAAATCATTTAATTCCTATCAGGCTTACGAACGTGAACAGCTGCGTCCACTTTACTGACGCTGGGTGGCTTATGCAGGTCTTTGGTGCACGATTGCCACGTGAGTTGCTTGTTCCGGCTCCATGCCACTCCTAAACTAACCCCTTGGGAAGCAACGCCACACCACACCAAGCTGCCCTGCGGTCGCCCCTAGGCCTTCTAGAACCAGTTCTACCTGTTTGTCGGGACTTCCGACAGTTCCTACAGTGATTGCCTCCTATTCCTCGTATCAAGTTGGGGCACCAACCCCCCAAATTGCAGCCCTTCTAGCGCCGTTTGCATCTCCCGATCTTCGCTATCCCAACCCGACAAAAAGTCTGAACGAGACCCACCACAGCTTCGATAGTTTACCACCTAAGGCAACCCTAAAGACTGGATATCGTAAGATTACCCCGAGCTCGCATGCAAAGTGCCTGCGCTAAAGCCGACCGGTCGCGACGGTTCACGGATGACTGCATCATGACCACGTGGGATTTTGAGTGGCTGCATTCGGAGGACCCGGGGCGGAACTCGCCAATCCCGCTGGATTGCAGCGAGAAATCTGCAAGGAACCAAGTCCCTGGGTGGAAGTAGGTAGTCAACCCCGGAGATGGGCGCTCTCTGGGCGGTTCCGCATTGGGCAGGTACTGGCGCCAGTTTAGGCGACGTGTATGCCCAAGATGGCCAAGACGAACAATATACTTAGTCTGGTATGTTCAAAAGAGAGGGGACAAACGAGAGCGAGCAAAAAAAAAGTTTTCGTGTACATGTCATGCTATTCTAGAAACCTTAGCAACACGGTGCGCCCTGGCTAGCGACAGAATGGGGAATGGGAGCACAGCAAGTAGCCAATCGCCCGCCCACCTGGGCCACTGTGGGTCTAGCTCAAGACACTCTCCAGGTAGCTGTAACCCTCTGCTAATTGATTTGAGTTTGTTGGTTGAGCGCGAATAAAAAAAAAAGTACCTTGGGGAGATTGCGACCGGCCGAGGCACATCGGGGCTGCCATCACATTCTCCCGGCCGCGTCACATGAGCAACTCGGCGTGTCCAACGGTACCCAAGGGAACCCTGACCGTTGCCGTTCACCGTCGCGAGGTGATTGCTTTTTTCTTGTACCCCCGACACAAGCTTGTGGCACGAGAGAATGCTCAAGCCTTTCCACCAAGGCCCGGCAGCATCCAACCCACCGGCCAAAAATCAAGTACTCCTTGTTGCTTGGAAAGCCATAGTAAATGGCTTTCGACGGCTGCAAAGACCGCAGACTGTCATTGAGTTTGCATCATCTCTTTTCCCGAACCCAGCGGTCTCCCACATCGTCATCCCTGTTACAACTGCACATGAATCGAGCTGCTCTCAATGCCGTCAAACAGGATAATCCATCCAGCCAAGCTAAACATAATCAGAAAGAAGCAGCACCAACTTTGAAACTGGGAGAGTCCACTCGATCCCCATCGGCGTCGCCTTAATCTCCTCTAGAATTTGTGCCACCGTCCTCCCCTATGCCCCTTTTGCCTCTCCTTTACATCGCCTCGGCAAAGCCTAAGATGTTAAACGGTCCAAGCGACTTCTCCAACGGGTCGCTCACCATGACTAAGTGAGCCAAGCAATGTGGGGTTTTTCCTTTGTGCGAAGGGCTAGAATATTTTACAACGTGTATGTAGGAGGCCGGGGTCCCCGAGTAGGGATCAAGAGACCCCTCTCCGAGCAGCAGAGAAATTCCTGGTTTTCAAGCGCAACTTCAATGCTACACGTGACCAACTTTCAACTCAAATCAGTATGTGGTGAAACGCCAGATATAGGAGTACGACGATAAAAGCAGACAGCTTTATACCCTGAAGGCGATTGGCGAATTGGCTACTGTATTCGTCCCAATATTGAATCACCGGAGAACAGTTCCCATCCGTTTTGTGTGATTACTATGGTGACCAAGCATATTTGCTTTGCTGCCGAAGTGGCCTTCCAAAAACGGAGGTCTTGAAGCGAAGGCGTTTCCCAGAAGCAGTGGTAGAAACTACCAAGACTTGATTTCCAAACTGCATAAAATTTATGTGTTTGAAGTCAAAGATGCGTTCTCACGAATTCTAGCGGCGGTTGGACAATGGAAATTCTAGACGGCTTTGATATCTTGGTATTTACCAGAAGACCCTCACAACAAATATTAGACCGCTGGTAGATTGCACACCTGTCTTGTATCTTGATCCCTCTCCACTTCCATGTGAGGTAGCGGGAATAAAAAAACTAAAGAAAGTAGTAGAGTGGGCGGTATTTGGCGCGCGAGAGAGCAGAGACACGGACTCTTGCCTAAAATATAGGGCTTTGTCAGAGTTTCGTTAGGCACTCTGGATAGGGCTCGAGGAGGCCTAGTGCATTCACAGATGTGGTTTTCTATTTTTGGCTTTTCATCTCTGGGTAAAGCGGACCCAAGCCGGGTAACAAAGTTGCCTCCTTGACACCACTCAGGTAGAGGTTTCCGACATTGTAGGCTTTGGTGACTTCACATGTTGAATATCGAGTTACTGAGTAAGTAGAAGGCTAAGGACAATGCTTATTGAACATATACCAATTGTTGGGCACAAAGACTGTCGAAACATGTCATTCTTGTATTTCATGGCAACGGCACTACAGATAACTGAGGAAAAGCACATTGTTTGCCAAAAAATGGACATAAATAAGGTCCCCAAAACCGCATGCCCAACTGAAGCAATACGCAGGAAACATCAGCCAAACTCGGTGACCAAATACAAACCAGAGCACAAGCACCATCCGCAACTGGCCCCTAGTGACAACTTCCCCACCGGTACCGTTGTCAACAATTGCGCGAATTGAGTTGAGGAGTCCAAGTCAACCCAGAGTGCGACTTCAACTGCTTCTAGGGGTTGGTAGCGTTTGGGAGCTGGGCTCCCACCTCGCAGAATGGCTGTGTTTCGATGCCGCCTGTAGTACCACGCCATCACATGGTTAGACCTGAGGAAGTAGCTTTGAAAGAGAAGGAGAAAATAAACGTGGGGGTCGGGGTTGATCTGAGGTACGTACCGTCCCATACGCTCTTGACGAGGACGCTGGCCACCCACTGCTGCTTCCCGGCGCTGGGGATTTGCTGCCGGTGGTTTTGCACGCGTTAGCCATTCAAGGGAACACTAACCACTCATTCTACAGCAGGCAAAAAGCCGACTCACAAAGACGCCAGGGGAGACTACACAGCTCCCGGTGATGACGTTGCACATGTTGATGTAGAACTATTGTTTGCAAAGATCGCAGCTGCTGTGAGAATCTTTCCCCACCGTTTCAAGATGAATGCAGCTAATGAGACAGCTGAGGAATTGGGGGGTTGACCAAGTTGGTTCACAAACATTTCTATCGCGCTGGATCAGCTTGAGCTGGTTACCCCGCGTAAAGGTGCGGGATCCGCCGACGAGAATGTCGTCGCCCGGGTTGATCCTGGTCCAGTTGATCCCGTCATAGCTGTAGTTGACAGACACGGCCCAGAGGAGGACGTCGTTCTGGACGTCGAGCTGGCCGAGGGACTATTGGCAGAGCAAGCGGGGGTGAGGGTTAGGGGCATTTTTCTTTTTTGGGGACCGGAGCTTGTGGCAAGTCCGAGTTCGTATCTAGGGCAAGTACCATAAAGCGATAGTTGGCGCAAGTATCGCGCTTGGCCAGCATAGCGCCGTTTTTAGCGCTAGTCGGCATCTCGGATAGCATTGGCGCTGCTAGCACCGGCGCGAACACGCCCAGGGCGGTGGCTAAGACGGAGGGGAAATGCATGATGACAGAGGTCGAGGGAGCTAATAGTAAGTAGCTGGGGCAGGAGAGGTATTGTCCTGGACGATGAGTGAAATGTGAGGGGTATCAGAGGTCTGTAGTGATTTTGTCTCTGTCTGGGGAAATATGTCAAGGCCAACAAACGCAGGAAGGCCTTCTTTTTATATTTATTATCGAAAAGCTCATCCATTCCGTAAAAGCTATGATGAAGACATTGAACTAGCAGCATGTACTATGGACAGAATAGACAGTGAAGTTCTACCAACATTGTTTCAGGACTACCTCACCTTGACCAGGTTTCTTGTGACACAATACACTTCCTCCTTCAAGCTGAAAACTTGCCATTTTGGGGAATCCCATACAGCTGTCGTTGCATTGGACGTGGTATGCTGCATATAATAGAGTGAATGTAAGACCGCCACAGGTGCCAAGCGAATTGTATCGAGCCAGTTTTGGGGTAGTGCTTACATTCGGCACTATTTCCCCTCAATCAGCCCTCTGTTTTTGCTCATACTGGGTTTGAATGCAATGCAACCATCCGATGCGTCTAAACAATCGCTTTGCGGGCAAGTTCTGGTGCGCAGGAGGGCAAGAAGCTGCAATCCAACGAGGGAGATAATAATCCGACTGCGATGGAAATTATTGCAGCCTCTACCCCTCTTATTTGGTGTCCCACAAGCCCATCTATAGGTCATTGGCATGCTGCGGCTGGGAAGGATGCGAGCTGAAGGGTTTATACGACGACACCAACAGGAACTATTGGTCGTTCAGGGTATGGAGAGAAAGCAAACGATGAAAAAATCCCACGGAGGAAGTTTTGAACGCATTAGTTATCGTTTGTTCCCATGATATATATTTTTTACTTGAGCGTTTAAGCTTTTTATACGAAATAACACGTTTGGGAAACGGTACTAAAACTTTTGAAAATATTATGAAAGTTATATAACAATGTACCCATCTCTTTTTAAATGCGCATCGCGTTTTTCTTTTTCGGTCCTTTACTGCTATTTGTATCTGTCACCACCCGGCACTCAGTTGTAGCCAACTAATAAAATGTGATACCTTTGGTGTAAGCAGCACTTTAGAGCTAAATATGAATTGCTCCTTATTGGCGCCAAGTAATAATTTCCCACAGCTCTCTGCAACATACGGCGCAAAGAGGCAAAAGGTTGAAACGTATAATAATCTGTGAAACAAGCTTTCGACCTTGGTACAAAAGCTTTTGGCGTTGCTCGTAACTTGAACCAACCCAGGATTATATCCCTCGGAGCTGGGGCTCACTGTATGTTCACGGGATTAAATATGCGAAGCAGGTCAAATCGTAATATGCCAAGCATCCAGTTTGGGTGGATATTGTAGCAAAGGACTCCCGGTGAGATTAGACCAGGCCGGGATCCTAGAACTTGCCCAAGGCTTCCCCGATGGTATTAATAGCTTTAGAGTTAACGAACTATTCGATTGTTGCTCTGGCAATTTAGGTTGCGGGAATTTAATTGGCGGCAAACAGGATATTCCCATTTTGCGCCAGCGAGTTCATGCTAGAAGAGCCCGTGAAACATAAGAAACGTATCTTGTGTTTGTTGGTACTAGGTTGTCGTGTAGCCAACAGGGGAATGTATATCGTATATTTTGGAGTGGATTCTGCATATGTTAATCCATCTCGAGAGAAAACTATGACTAACGACCAACACCAGCCCTTCAACCGCGGTGACCGCTGCCAGCCCCTCACTGTATTGTACATTCGGCGTCATTGGGATGTCTAATGCCGCCGCCGATGCCGGCTGGAATTTGAGGAATGTGCTGGAGGTAAAAATGACCATGACCATGTTGGGAGTCACCTCCGTAACCGCCGCCGGTGTAGACATGTGAGCCTCCCTACTCGGAATCGCTGCTATAAGTGTTCGTAGCATATACGGCGAAAATGGAGTAAGTGTCGGCGTGCATGAGGTTTTGCTCCGAGGTAAGGCTGCAATAAAATTAAATGTGCATCTCGTCAGCTCGCTTTCTGATCTCTTGAACCTATGCAATGGCTGCAGCAAGTAGGTGCTAACTACTTAGGTCTTAATGCTTACCCCATTATGCCATCGTACTTATAAGTGTCATAATCAAAGGTCCCTTTGACTTCTCGCTGTCAATTCCCAGCCCATTTGAATTTCGAATCTTTATTATTCAACAGGAGCACTCACTGTCCTTATGATGTGTAAGCTCATGTATGAGGGTGCTAGCTCGCTCGGTGAGGTCATGCTCGAAGAAGTATGGACATATGTACATCTCCTGCTTGTCGTGTACGTAGGCATGTGTCGAGTCCGGTGTACATGAACCTCCTTCGCTCTTGTCGCATTCAAAAACAAAACTGTCTCTTTCTTTACGATCGCATGCTTTTTCGACATCATAAAAAACACGTCTTACCGCTACAGCATCATCTGGATCGTTGGTCTTGAAGAATCGGCGGAACAAACTGCCATTTTTGTTAGCCGCGTAGTAGGCCTTGTCAGCCATGGTCTTGCAGCTGGAAAAGAAGCAAGGTTTGTTAATATATATGGCACAGACTTGTACTCGGGCTGGGAATTCGTTACTATACCTATCCATGGCTTCTTTTATTGATTCCTTCTCTTCCCTATTGCAAGAGTCACCTATACTGCCCTTTTTTTTTAATTCGAAGCCTGCTGTGGCCTGCTTCCGGTTTATAACGACCGTTTATTTTAGGCGGTGACGGTGAGACACGACCAGGTTCGGAGATATGATTCTCATTTTTCAAAACTGGCTTATGAGAAGCAGCCAGCGCAGTAAGGCCGAGGATTATAACCAACAAACAATGCATTGTTATATAAAAATAAGGTATCAAATGTATACGGATATGGGGGTGGCAAATAAGTTTCGTTGGCGAATATTGAAGCAAACAAGTACTTGCAAATGTATTATATTATATGTGCAAGTATAAGGGAAGGCAATATTAGTTTTGATAAAATTATAATATTAATTATGGGGAATGGTTGTTACTCTGCCATTTTTAGATTAATGCAAAATGCAAACATGAAAGGACTAACAGGCTGATATTCTTTGCTTTAATTTAAAGCTTGAAGGCCCCTCATGGGATAAAGCAACCCAAACCGTTTTCGACCTTAGTCTGTCCAATTTGAAATATTTGCGTATTTTAAAACCCGGACGTTTTATTACTAACGTGGTTCATCAGGACCCCGGACATATCAGGACCCCGGACATTTTTCAACCCAGTTTCATCCTTTATTTTCCACACGTGTTCTTTCCCCCAACAGTAATGGAATCATCAAATTGCGAAGCGCGAATCATTCTTGCTCTAAATGAGCTCCGATCAAGCAAAAAGAAAAGCATACGAAAGGTTGCATTAATATATAATGTCCCAAAATCGACACTACACGACAGAATAAACGGCATCGCTTCTTTGGCCAATCGTCGGCCAGGCAACCAAAAGCTAACGGAAAGGGAAGAGGAAGTAATTGTCCAGTATATACTGGACCTGGATTCCCGAGGGTTTCCAGCCCAGATCGCTGATGTGGCCGCAATGGCCGATCATCTTCTCGCTGCGCGGGACGCGCGACCGGTCGGCAAGCAATGGGCTTATCGCTTCGTACAACGACGCACAGAATTAAAAACGCGTTTTTCTCGCGCTTACGATTTCCAAAGAGCTCTTTGCGAAGATCCTGACGCGTTAAACGCGTGGTTTCAATTGGTGGCCAATATGAGGGCCAAATATGGCATCCAAGACTGCGACATGTACAACTTCGACGAAACCGGCTTTATGATGGGCCAGATTTGCGCTGGAATGGTCGTAACTGGGTCCGAAAGACGCGGAAGAAGGAAAAAAGTACAGCCTGGCAATCGAGAATGGGCGACTGCAATTTGTTGCATCAGTGGCGACGGTTACGATATACCCCCGTATATCATCGTCAAAGGCTTTTACCATTTGTCCAATTGGTATACAGAAGGCGGTCTTCCGGACACGTGGCGCCTCAAACCCACCGTTAATGGATGGACCGACAACGAGACTGGCCTCGACTGGGTTCAGCATTTCGACAACCATACAAAATCGCGGACAAAAGGCGTATATCGGATGTTAGTGCTCGATGGGCACGGCAGTCATCGATCCCCTGAATTCGAGGGCTATTGCAAAGATCACAATATTATTCCACTTTACCTGCCTGCTCATTCATCTCATTTAACCCAGCCACTTGATGTCGGAGTGTTTAACGTCCTTAAGCGGGCGTACGGTCAAAAAATTAACGACTTTATCCGGGCCCACATCACTAACATCAGCAAAGTCGACTTCTTTTTGGCTTTTGCAGCGGCTTACAAAAAGTCAATGACAAAAGAAAATATGGCCGGGGGTTTTCGAGGGGCGGGAATTATCCCCCATAGCCCGGAAATGGTCATATCTAAGCTGGATGTTAGGCTACGGACGCCGCCACCTAAAGAGCTTGATTTTTCCAGCACCGAAACCTGGGTCTCTCAAACACCGCACAACCCGACAGAAGCCGTTAATCAATCTACCCTTGTTAAAAGTCGAATCAACTGTCATCAGGGAAGCTCGCCAACGCCTATTTTTAATGCTGTAAAGCAGCTAGCAAAAGGGTTGGAGTCGATTGCTCATCGAACCACACTTTTGGAAGCGGAGAACCACAGCCTTCGGAAGGCCAACGAAGCGCTTAGCAAGCGGCGCAGGGCTCAAAAAACACGTATCCGCGAAGGAGGGTCATTTACCATACAAGAGGGTCAGAATTTGCTTCAATCAAATGGTGCCGATGGTCTAATATACGAAAAGAAAGATGAAAATGGGGAGGGGAGTAGTGCGCAGCCGGCGACTAAACGACGTTGCGGCAACTGCGGTAAACCTGGACATAATGCACGCACCTGTCAGGAGGATGCAGAAATGTCTGATGTACATATATCCGATTGCATTGAGGTAAATTGAACAACGCTGGCGTTGCAATTGAAATTGGAAGTAGTATTGTGCAGGAAAAGTGTCCGGGGTCCTGATATGTCCGGGGTCCTGATGAACCACGTTATCTTGGTAAAGGTTAAAATCCCGCCCCTGGTTAAATCGTCTATTAACATAACCCTTTCAAAACTTACCTATTTTGGTAATAATTCAGGGGAAGAAAAATTAAATATTCGATTTTTCACGAATAGTAAAATTGGTGAAAGCCAATGCATATTAATATTGGTAGGGGAGGCACTTTTTTCGCCCGATTGACACAAATTTAAAACTATTTAACGATATTTGATCATATAACAGTTAGCATTCCCTCCTGTAATATATTTGTATAGTTATGAAAACTTTGTTAATCTTTCCGGTATTGGTAATAACTGTTGCGAAAGAGGATATGTTTAAATATTTTCAAATACCCGGGAATTATTCATTGGGAAACCCCACGTTTAAATATATGGTAATATAAGCGGGGATTGTTCGTTTAATTCTATGGTATTTACCATTAAAATATTAGAATACTTAACTTTAATAAGTGGTTGTTAATTATTAAATAATTAATTCCTTTATATTCTTATAGTAAAATACGATTTGATCCACTTGTGCAATATCCGCTAATATGGGTTTTATAAGTTTTGCCGACTTTGGTAATAATTTTAAATAAAAGAATAATTTGGGTATTTGACGGTTCCCGCGAACGGTTAAATAATTAAAAGCCCACGTGTATACGTGGTACTTTTCTATAATATATCAGTTTATAAATATCGCCTCGGCAACTCCGATAGTTAATATTACGCTTTGATTCTATTCGGGGGTTATTTGTTATGGGCCCCTTTAAATACAAGGGGGCCCACAACGAACAGCCCCCGAGTAATTGTCGGCCTAGAACTCATGGAGGTTGCTGCATCGCCAAGAGAGAAACAGATGAGCGTGCTTGCCTTTTTCCCATGCCTAAAGGCCGCAACAACTGACGGTGGTGGTTTATGCTCATCGGTGGACAAAAATGCACGATGTGCCCATCCTGTCCATGTATTTTGATATGCAGTTGATCGTCATCTTCTAACATTGGGCTGCTGTCAAAACTTTACTGAAAAGTCTTTTCCCTTTCCTAGCGTTTTTTCCCCTTGTGTCTTTTCATTTGTCGTTTGCTTACGTGTTTTTTTGTTTCCTTTGTTTCATCCTTTTTCTGCCATCGTCGCGGACGAGGATCTGCCTCGCCCGCAAAAGCCACCCTGTGCAGCAACCAAACCCTCGCCCAGACCACCAGGACGGAGTGCAAGGGCCTTGGCGGCACGCTGACCTGCGCATCGGCGCCCAATAAGGGAGGCGGCGAAGTGCTGCAGTGGCGAGGTAGAAGAAGGAGGAGGAAGAGAATAAAAAGGCAGAAGTAGAAAAGAAAAAGAAGAAGCTCCCCAAGTTTGACAGCGGCGGCGGCTGCGGCATGTCGACCTTCAAGATCCTGACCACCGCCAACGCCGCGTACACGGGCGCTGCCAGGCCATTCACAACTGGGCGGACGAGGGGCTGGGCAAGTGGGCCATCGGCGCCGAGGTCCAGGACGACACCAACCTCATCGTGGCTGGGTGAAACAGCGGCGCCAACTGCCGCTTCGTGGTCCGCAAACAACGACGAGCACACGGCCTTTATCGGGACGGCGGATGTGCGGAGTCTCGTTCGCGACTCGAGGCTGTGGTTCCAGGTCACGTACTCCAGCAAGACTGCGGTCGAGGAGAGGGTGGGTGCCGAGGGCCCCATGAAGTCTGTCGAGCAGTACAGCGGGACCAAGTTTGAGCAAAAGGCGGACTGGGCGATGTTCGAGTATGACAGTTCCTTATAGACAGGTTTTGGCTTTGGAGGGCTCGGCGTCCTGGCGTAGCATTGATGTGCTTTTTTGCGACATCGTTTTCGTTTGTTCCAGATACCCGGGACTGTTAGTTCTATGATGCGAAATGAATACAATAAGTCTTCCCTTTCAAAAAGCGCAGTCCACTCTTGCGTCGGATGGTACCCATATAAATGATCAAGCCATTCTTGCTCCAGTCAATAAGTATTTTCGAATACCTGGTTACCTAGCTACAGTGCTGCAAAGGTACTGGTCCAAGACATGATAATTTTGTCTCGAGCGAAAATGGCATGACCATTTGGGGAAGCACCATTCCCCTTAGCCTTGATTTAGCACAGACTTGCGCCCCCCTGGCATCCATCTCCGACGCAATCTGTTCGTGTCCTTCTTGACGATGGAATTCTCATCTCCATTAGGCATCCGATTGAGGTAACGTTGAGCTCCACATCTCCGACCCCCCTAAAGTCCGGCCCCTAAAAATATCTACTCAGCCACGTCAACCCTTTGTTTTATTTTATAAATATCTAGACGAATTTTTCACTTTAGAACTTGATTTTTGAAGATTCTTGCTCCAAACCTTCCAATGAAACAGTACACTGAAAATCAGCTTCTTGCTGCCATTTCTGACATAAGAAATGGCAAATCAGTTCACAAAACCTCGCAAAAATGGGGTATTCCTCGGAGTACCCTTCACGATCGTTTAAAGGGGGCCCAGTCAATTCAACAAGCGAAAAGATTTTGTCAAAGGCTTTCACAGGAGCAGGAAACCTATTTGGCAGATTGGGTACTTGCGCAGGCCGCGTTAGGCCTTCCGCCAACGCATCAAGAACTACGCTATTTTGCGGAACGAATTCTTCAGGCCGCCGGAGAAAGAAAAAGCCTTGGGAAACATTGGGTTAGCCGTTTTATAGCCCGATATCCAATTTTGAAAACCCAAAGACCCCGGCGAATAGAAAATGCCCGGGTTAATGGGGCTACAACCGAGGTAATTAAATCTTGGTGGTCCTATTTGAAAAATCCCGTTGTCGATACTATAAAACCGGCCAACCGTTGGAATATGGACGAAACAGGTATAATGGAAGGCAAAGGATCTAATGGCCTGGTGTTAGGGCGTAATAAAATCCGGCCATTACAGCGAAAAGAGCCTGGAACGCGGGGTTGGACGAGCATAATCGAATGTGTATCAGCTACGGGGGCTGTTATACCTCCCCTCGTTATATTTAAGGGGAAAAACGTACAGCAACAATGGTTTCCAGCTGATTTAAGTCCTTTCGATACCTGGCAATTTCATGCAACCGAAAACGGGTGGACAAATAATGAAACAGGTATCGAATGGTTAAAAAAGGTGTTTATTCCGTATACCCAACCTTTAACCCCTGAAAAGCGGTTATTAGTTCTGGATGGCCATGGATCACATATAACGGACGAATTTATGCTTCTTTGCTTGCAAAACAATATTCAACTCCTATATTTACCCCCTCATTCGTCACACGTTCTTCAACCGTTGGATTTATCGGTTTTTGGGCCGTTAAAGGAAGCTTATCGACGTCACCTGGGATTTGTAAACCAGTTTTGCTGTTCAACGGTTGTTGGGAAACGAAACTTTCTACTTTGCTATCGAAAAGCCAGATCAAAAGCATTTATAGCAAAAACCATTCAATCTGGTTGGCGTACGACGGGGTTATGGCCGGTGAACTTGGCAAAACCACTTTTAAACCCTTTTTTGTTAGAAAATAGCAACGCCAACGTCGAAAAAGGTAAAAATAACGGCTTCCAAAGGGATAAAACACCGGAAAGCCCAACCCAAAAAATTAACGACCAGTCTTTACTTATTTGGAAAACCCCTAAAACGACCCGAGATATTCGACTTCAACTACAGGAAATTTCCCGGTCCGAAAAAAGTAACGCCACTTCACGGCTTTTGTTTGCAAAAGTCCAAAAAAGCTTCGAAACCAAGGATATCTTATTGGCTGAAGCTCAGCAAAAAATCAGTTTGTTAAAAGCAAAATTGGAGGCGGTACGGCCGGTCAAAAGGAAAAGGGTGATTCCGGATCCCAACGAGCTTTTGGTCAGCAAAAAAAACGTTTATGAAGCACAGGAAAATAATAGGGACTGTTTAGAAGCTTTGAACGATGGAGAAGAGGTTAGCGAACCGGGAGAGCCTGACAATGATTGTATTATTGTGCGTTGATAGGTTTACATTTAAATCGGTTTATAAAAGGGGTATTTCGTCGTTACATTTTTCAAGGGGGCCGGACTTTAGGGGGGTCGGAGATGTGGAGCCCAACGTTAGTCATGACGCATTGTAGCCAGAGACCCATCCCTGCGCATTACTGGAGTTACCTTGTCCCACAACGCAGGATCGCATCTCTATGCTCCTATCAAGCGACAGATTGGCTCTTCAATCGCAAGATCAGTACCCAGAAGTGGTTCATAATCATCTTGGATCAGATTCACCAACTCGCCCGTCGCCACGATCTCGCTGCAGTGCTCTAGAAGATCATTGACAGCAGCGACGAAGTGGTCAAGCGCCACAATCTTTGGGGCCGGTATAAGTAACGCTTCGGCCATAACGTACAGCCTGCCTGCGTTTACCAAGTCACACAGGTAGTGGCCATCAGCCAGTCGAATCACAACCTATTTGACTCCTGCAAAGGGCAATTGCCAGTGACTGTACATGTATTTCCATGGGTCTTTGTGGCATTTCACTTGCGGCAAACTTTCCACGGAAAGCCTTGGTGAAGAAACCAGAGTGCGAGCATGAGACGATCTTGTGCAGCTTAAAAGTCTCGGCACCGCAATAGACGGCCACGTCCGCAAGTTCTTCGAGCCGCGTCTGCAGGAGAGGTGACCCCTCCTAGATCTCATCAGTAGCCATGAGATGCTAGTGCTGTATCAGACTTGCAAGTCAATGGCGATAAACATCCGAGCAGAGACATAAACTGGGCAGCGGAGGCGGTATTGTTGGCAGACATAAGAGTTGTCTTGATATCCAAGTAGATTGGAGTTTGGATAATTGACGCGTAGAGGCTCATGGCCAAGTTGAAGAGTCATGTCAGAGGTTGTTGGACACAAGCGCAATCCACGGTGTGGTAGACAAAGAATCGCGTGAAACATTGATCTTGCACATCCAGGTCTAGGTGGAACATTCGACCAATAAACGGTGGCCTCCTTTAGGCAAGCATGCGGGAGGCCTGCAGCAGCCGACAGTCACGTGCTGAATGAAGTGCATGAATACTCAGGCATTGACAATTCCACAAGTCAAACCCATTCATTATGACGTGACGGCACCAAATGGATCGCAATTTGCATCCCGGAGAGTTAAATTTTGATGGAATTCAGCGCTCAGAAAATGTTCCATGGACACAGAGACTTCCAAGCTCTAGTTCTAGTACCATTTGTGAACTTCTGGCGTGAAGATTTTTGTAAAATGGTCATCTCTCCAGCAGTTCTGTCTGTCTGTCTGATTGCCCATTGATGCGGATCTTTTTGCATCCACGTTCCCGCATCTCCAACAAAAATTGAAAAAAAAATACTTTTTTACATTGTCTTCAACTTTGGGGAGCCAAAGAGCACCTCTCATTAAAAGACATGGCGGCAGGGTACAAGCTCCGAGCCTAGTATAGGAGGCGGTGATGAACCTCACTTGACCCACTTACATAATTTTGTGACTGGCAGTCACAAAATGGCGGGGCCGGGACTTTGTGTTCATTGGTGACTCTCTGCTAATTAATCAACCCACCTACCTGATATTTTGAAGTCAAGTGCATGGCAGCAAGTGTTGCCGACCTGAGCGTTGGCTACAGTCGCTTGCCTCGGAGAATTGCCGTGTTCAGACCACAAAAGCGTTGTGAATATTTCGTGGCCATGCAGAAATGACACAGTTACTCCAGTGTGGGGAAGGTGCGAGTTTTGAACGAAATTAACAAGACTTGAATTTCGCAGAAAGTTGCAAACTCTATCCAGCGTTACCTTGTGGGTTCGTCCAGGGCAATTGTGATTGCAGTGTATCCGGGCGTTCAGGGATCTGCACACCTAGGTATGCGGGGATCATATGGTGGGGGAAATCAACAAGGTTACAACTTGGATTTGTTGCCAAAATGACACAAGCTCAGCTTTGACGGAAAGTTTCGGAAGTACTGTATGGGATTGAAGAGACTGTTGCCAGACTCGTTGGGGAGGTATTTACTTGATAAATATAACGTGGTTCATCAGGACCCCGGACATATCAGGACCCCGGACATTTTTCAACCCAGTTTCATCCTTTATTTTCCACACGTGTTCTTTCCCCCAACAGTAATGGAATCATCAAATTGCGAAGCGCGAATCATTCTTGCTCTAAATGAGCTCCGATCAAGCAAAAAGAAAAGCATACGAAAGGTTGCATTAATATATAATGTCCCAAAATCGACACTACACGACAGAATAAACGGCATCGCTTCTTTGGCCAATCGTCGGCCAGGCAACCAAAAGCTAACGGAAAGGGAAGAGGAAGTAATTGTCCAGTATATACTGGACCTGGATTCCCGAGGGTTTCCAGCCCAGATCGCTGATGTGGCCGCAATGGCCGATCATCTTCTCGCTGCGCGGGACGCGCGACCGGTCGGCAAGCAATGGGCTTATCGCTTCGTACAACGACGCACAGAATTAAAAACGCGTTTTTCTCGCGCTTACGATTTCCAAAGAGCTCTTTGCGAAGATCCTGACGCGTTAAACGCGTGGTTTCAATTGGTGGCCAATATGAGGGCCAAATATGGCATCCAAGACTGCGACATGTACAACTTCGACGAAACCGGCTTTATGATGGGCCAGATTTGCGCTGGAATGGTCGTAACTGGGTCCGAAAGACGCGGAAGAAGGAAAAAAGTACAGCCTGGCAATCGAGAATGGGCGACTGCAATTTGTTGCATCAGTGGCGACGGTTACGATATACCCCCGTATATCATCGTCAAAGGCTTTTACCATTTGTCCAATTGGTATACAGAAGGCGGTCTTCCGGACACGTGGCGCCTCAAACCCACCGTTAATGGATGGACCGACAACGAGACTGGCCTCGACTGGGTTCAGCATTTCGACAACCATACAAAATCGCGGACAAAAGGCGTATATCGGATGTTAGTGCTCGATGGGCACGGCAGTCATCGATCCCCTGAATTCGAGGGCTATTGCAAAGATCACAATATTATTCCACTTTACCTGCCTGCTCATTCATCTCATTTAACCCAGCCACTTGATGTCGGAGTGTTTAACGTCCTTAAGCGGGCGTACGGTCAAAAAATTAACGACTTTATCCGGGCCCACATCACTAACATCAGCAAAGTCGACTTCTTTTTGGCTTTTGCAGCGGCTTACAAAAAGTCAATGACAAAAGAAAATATGGCCGGGGGTTTTCGAGGGGCGGGAATTATCCCCCATAGCCCGGAAATGGTCATATCTAAGCTGGATGTTAGGCTACGGACGCCGCCACCTAAAGAGCTTGATTTTTCCAGCACCGAAACCTGGGTCTCTCAAACACCGCACAACCCGACAGAAGCCGTTAATCAATCTACCCTTGTTAAAAGTCGAATCAACTGTCATCAGGGAAGCTCGCCAACGCCTATTTTTAATGCTGTAAAGCAGCTAGCAAAAGGGTTGGAGTCGATTGCTCATCGAACCACACTTTTGGAAGCGGAGAACCACAGCCTTCGGAAGGCCAACGAAGCGCTTAGCAAGCGGCGCAGGGCTCAAAAAACACGTATCCGCGAAGGAGGGTCATTTACCATACAAGAGGGTCAGAATTTGCTTCAATCAAATGGTGCCGATGGTCTAATATACGAAAAGAAAGATGAAAATGGGGAGGGGAGTAGTGCGCAGCCGGCGACTAAACGACGTTGCGGCAACTGCGGTAAACCTGGACATAATGCACGCACCTGTCAGGAGGATGCAGAAATGTCTGATGTACATATATCCGATTGCATTGAGGTAAATTGAACAACGCTGGCGTTGCAATTGAAATTGGAAGTAGTATTGTGCAGGAAAAGTGTCCGGGGTCCTGATATGTCCGGGGTCCTGATGAACCACGTTATACAAAGAAGAAATAGCAGAAATAGTAACCATAACATCTCCTCGTCATGCCGACGGGTCGCCAGCAGTTTACAACATTGTCATCAAACCCGAGTCTGCTAGTTGCAACCTCGAAAACAGCAGCACCCCGTCCCGTCTAGTAGTCGTACTTGTAGCAGAAGGGCGAGCCGCCCTGGGCGTCCTGGATCTCGCGGATGGTGGTGTCGGGGAAGAGGCCGAGGAAGCGGATGGGCGAGTCGTTGGTGCTGGGCGAGACGGGGCCGACGGTGGCGTTGGGCCCGCCGATGGCATAGGTGCGCCTCACGGGGTCGGCGTTCTGCCAGGCCGTGAAGTAGCGGTCGGTAAAGGTGTGGTGCATGTAAAAGATGGCGTCGGCGGGGGAGGCCCACATGTCGCCCATGACGGAGCCGACACCCTCGTGCCCGTTGGCGTGCATGCCCTCCTCCTGAGTCACGGCCATCTTCCAAAAGTCAGAGTACGAGTTGCCGAGGTCGCAGTAGGCCTTGCCGGTCAGCGCGGTCTTGGTCTCGTTGAGGGCGCGCGACAGGCAGTGCGGGGTGGTGACGCTCTTGGCCGGGCCGATGCTGACGGTGATGTTGGCAAAGGCGCCGTCCTCGATGCACGTGGCAAACTCCTTGCCGTCCTTGACCACCACCTTGGGGGCCGAGCCGTAGTACTCGGGCGTGAAGATGGGCGAGTTGGCAAAGTTGCCAGAGTCCTTGGTCTCGTCCCACCAGGGCAGCGGCAGGTCGCGCGGGTAGCCACACTGGTCGCGGAGCGTCTCCTGGTAGTGCCAGAGGAACAGGCGGTGCCACACGTTGAAGTGGCCGACGGCGTGGATGTTCTCCATCAGCTGCTGGTGGATGTAGGCAAAGTCCTCGGCGAGGTTCTTGGAGCCGGGGTAGCCCATCCTCGGCGGCAGGTCGTACAAGCAGCGGGCCGCCTTGACCCACTTGAGCCGGTACTCGTGCGGGAAGTTGCGCCACTCCACACGCACTTCGGGGTTCTTGCAAGTGCTCTTGGCCTTCATCTTGTGGTACTCCTCCTCGTTCCTCTTGCAGTTGCGCCTCTCGATGGCCGACTTGGGGGCCTTGGCCGCCTCGAGGTTCTTGGCCGTCAGGGCCCGCGCCTCATCCTCGGTCAGGATCTTCTTTGGCTTGTACCCGGTGCCGGAGGCCTTGAAGGGAGCCAAATCGATGAGCTTGGGCTCGGAGCGGACCTCCTTGGTGGCAGCCTGGGGCATCGCCGCCGCGGTGGAGGCCAGGGCGGCGCTGAGAATGAGGGACAGGGTGAAACGCATTTTGATGTCTGTCTTGTTTTTAATTGTCGATTGACCTGAGAGGAAGTGAGAGACTGAGTTGAGTATTAGATCAGGAACAAGAAGACACTGTTTAGCTGCTGTTTCCCTTGGTGGTGAACAAAGAGACATATCGACATTCAAGGCGGCGAGAAGGTATTCTTTTATATCACTTTCCCCCTCGGCGGATCTCCCTTCTCGTTAAGCCCTGTTCTGTCTCCGCAACGACGCCGACGCAAGCACGTTTCCTGCATGTTTGCTGTCGTCGACCAGATTTGCCCCATTCGGGAACTTGGCATTTGGTTATTGCACTCTACTATAGTACTGTACACCGTTGCAATCTTCCTTTTACCAGGTCCCACGTCGCAATTTGTTCTCGTGCCGGCGCCGCCTGCGTGGAATCCCCCTCCTGACAGATTTTTTTTTATCGGGTGGCAATATTGCAGCGCAGCGTTGTACCACAGACGTACTGTACCTACAGTACCTCCGGTATGGTGGAACACTCAAGGTGTAGGCAGGCAGGGCTACGCGATGTATCGGAGATGATTTTGTCCGCTCCCGTAAATGCACACCTTCTGACAAGTTACAACAACCCACCTTGAAAGGGGCCCACCGTAAATACTACTGTAGTAGTAACTAAGGTAAGCGAGCTGCACAAATATTTCCTAGTCCGGCATTCATCCACGAAGCGTTTGCCAGCGGCCCGGCCCTCCTAGCCCTAGACTAGTAGGCACCCCTGGTGTTTCCCTGGCTTGCCTGCCCCTGGTAGCTATCGAGCCACTTGGCGTCCCCGCAGCAGAATGCGATGCTGCGGCCACAGCTTAATTCAATTGCCCTTTGTCCGGTCAGGGTTTGGCATTTTAATCTTAAGCACCACCTCTCATTGGCTTCCATCCAAAATTTTCAGGAGGTTCACTGTTACTATAAGCTTGGCAACCCAACCAAAGCGGCAGGCTTTTCTTGCACGTTCATCCCAAGAAAACCTTGCTTTGCAACAAACAAACACCAGACTGCAACTGCAGGGTAGCATTCCCAGAGTCATGCCACAGGGAAACCCTTCTGCCCTAATTTCTCGACTGCTTAATATAGTCATGCCCCTCCTTTTGCAACGTCTTGGCGATTGGAATATTCATTTACCACCTGCCTTTGACCGAGTCAACACTCGACCAAGTCAGAGACGGTGAGGTCCAGCTCGTTAATTTGAGTTGTTTGTTGATGAGATACTCTCCGTACCATAATGCGTCGCCGTCGAGGTCACTCCTACGGGCATAACTAACTATTTCAGTAATAAAACATCATGTCCATCTTCTCAATCATCGCGATTGGCGCCGACGAGATACTTGTCACAATATTGAGTTTCTTGTCTTTATGGTCCACGAAAATGTCCTTGTGTTGCCGACAGGCATAATACTTGTCATGTAATGCTCAACCGGAAAGCCCCTCCTGGGCTCACCTCATTTCATTTCTTGCTTGGGCATTCCGAGTCCGGCGTGGCGAGGCACAAGATCAGGGGCAAAGCACATATTACGACAGGCATCGCAAGCTCAAAATTGTTGTGTCTACCGATATTCACCAAGGACGCGTAATAAAGTTCGTCGGCGCTCAATATTGTATTCCCAGGCTGCTGATATTCCCATCGCTACCAGCCCGGAACGAATAGGCCGCGATGGGTGAGGTGGATGGCCCCACGAAGAAACTATCCCCGCCGGTGGATCTTGCTGCATCTGCAATGCACGACCCGGATCGACGTAGATTGGGCCGCGCAGGGTCTGCACTCGGCCTGATGATCCCCATCAGGGTCTTGATTATGTCAAGCAGGGTCGTTGATGGAGGGGGGAATTGCAGTAGGGCGAGCTACGAGTAAGGACGCACAGTTGATTTCTTGCCGGATCACTAAAACCTAACGTTGCGTACCCCCTGTTCGGCACCCCCCCTGTTCGGCACCCAAAAATAACAACACTTTTATTTTTATCCTCCAACTTCTATTATAAATATCTCGATGAATCTGTCACTTTTGGATTTACTTTTTTCTGATTTTAATTCTCCATTTTCCAATGAAGCAATATACTGAAAAACAGCTTATATCTGCAATTAACGACGTCAATAATGGCAATCCAATTGCAAAAACCTCCCGAAAATGGGGAATACCTAGGTCTACACTTCAAAGTCGACTTAAAGGTTCTCAACCTTATAAAAAAGCACAAAGCCCTTTTCAAAGGCTTTCCACGGAACAGGAAAAGCATTTGGCTGATTGGGTACTTACCCAAACAGCTTTAGGGCTTCCGCCAACGCATCAAGAATTACGCTTTTTTGCCGAACGAATTCTTCAAGCCGCCGGAGAGACAAAAGGCCTTGGAAAACGTTGGATAACTCGTTTTTTGGCTCGTTATCCAATCCTTAAAACCCAAAGGCCCCGTCGAATAGATAACGCCCGGGTTAATGGCGCTACTACGGAGGTAATTAAATCTTGGTGGCTTTATATTACGAACCCGGTTATTAACGCTATTAGTAGTAGTAGTAGTAGTATTAGTTAACGCCGGGCTCGGCCCGGCTTGTTAGCCGGCCGTTAGCAACCTCCCGAGGGGTATCTCGGCGCGCGTTCTATCTTCTTTATTTACACAGGGGGAAAACAAGGAGGGCAGAGGCGGATCGTGCCTGACCGGGTTCGGGCCCGGTCCTGCTTAGGGGGTTAGTTCACTGACGCGACCCCGTGCCTAAGGTGCACGGAGGGTTCGTCTGACGGCTTGTGCCGTGAAGTGTGGGTGAAAAGGCAGTAAGTCTATTCCTCGTCAGAGTTCGAGTCGTTTACGATCGGTGTCCCTAGGCGTAAAGTGCGTTCGTGGCGCGCGGGGCGCTGGCGGGCCGCTCTGGGGCGGGCGCTGAAGTAGTTGGTGGCTATCGAAAACGCCTCAAAGCTTTTCGGTTGCCCGAGGCTTGTCTGGAAGAATTTGCGGCGTTGGGCGCGGTCTGGCGGCCCGACCGGCCGCTCGTTATCAAGCCACGGCCAGTTTCTCCACACCGCCCGCGAATAGCGGCAGTGCACCGGGTGCTCAGGGGAGGTCCGCTTCCAGCACCAGGCACACGAGGTGTTTGCATCCTGGTGGTTGAAACGGTCATGGTAGGCTTTGAAATCGCCGTGGCCGGTCCTCATGGCCAAATAATGGCCCAGTAGGGGTCTTGGCAAACGCAGTTCCTCGGGCTCCTTTCTCGGTGTGTATTGGAATTTCCATTCCCTATATGCGGGGGACCGTTCACAGAGTTCTTTACGCCACCAGTCCTTCTCTATATTCGAAAGAATGGCTCTGAGGACCGTGCCGGCACCGCTATACGTGGTTTGCTGAGCCCTCGGGTCTGGGTCCGGCGGTCCGGCGGAGCCGGCCTTGGCCAGCTCGTCAGCCCGGTCGTTTCCCGGGATTCCCTGGTGCCCAGGGCACCAACGGACCCGAACCTCGGTACCTTGTTTTCGGAGTAGATCGACAAGGTTATGGAACTCCAGAAAGGCCCATTGGGACGAACGCGGCGCGTCGCCTCTAAGACCCCAAATAACCGAGGTGCTGTCCACACAAATCCAAATCCGGGCGCCTGGCTGGGCCTTGGCTGCCGCCTGTAGCCCTTTTAGGGCGCCAATCGCCTCGGCGTCGAAAACGTGGCTTTCCGGCGTAATAGATGCGGAGCCTGCGGCAAATTCCAGGCCCGCCCTAAAAGCGGCCCATCCGTACCCTATTTGGACGCAGTTGTTTTCGTGTTTTTCCGAACCATCCGTATATACCACGATATCGTCAGGTGATACCATGTCCAGCCATTCGATAAAGCGGCGGGCCGCTTCCTCTTTCGGGACTCCTCCGGTGGGGTCAGTGCGAGAATCCGGGGCATTGCGAGGTGCGCGCAACTCTAGTCTCCGGATCCGCGGGAGAAGTTGTGCAGCCGTTTGCAGGGTCGTGGCCGAATGGCCCGAGTTGCGGGCACGAGGTGTTTCACGCAGGCGGCTGACAAGGGGGTGCCCCTTGTCCGCGAGCCTTAGTCGGGCGCCGTATTTCAGGCGGGTGTAGGCCAGCGCGACGCGGGCCGAGGGTAGTCCTGCGTCCCTGAGAACAGTGGACGAGGGGGTGGTTTTATACGCCGGGAGGATTGCCCGTGCCGCTAAAACCAGCGGTTTGTTCAATGCTTTGAGGAGTCCTCTTTGCTTGTGCGCTGGGTTGTACCATGCCTCGGCTGCGTAGGTGGCCGAGGAACCCACGCATGCCACCGCTGCCTTGCGAAGTGCAGCCGCAGGCGGTCCGTATCTTACTGCCCCAAAGCTCTTGAGGTGGGCAGCGACCGCCATTGCTTTGGCAGCCCTTTCGGCCACGTGGCGGCGCCCGTCTAGCCGTCGGCTGAACCAAAAACCAAGCCAACGCATGCCCGGGTAGCGCTCGGCCCCGGAGGCGCTTTGTCCGCGTCGACCGCCCGGTAGTTGGACCGGGGTAACCGTTCTACCATTAATCCGGATTTCCGGGTTGCGACCGTGCCTTTTCTTAGTAATATGGATCACCTCTGTCTTTTCCGCTGCAAAATGGATCTTCTCTTCCGCCGCAATTTCGTGCATATCCCGGAGTTTATCTTCCAGCCAACGTACGTTTTCCTCCAACGAGGGTGACGATTTCCATGTAAGCACGTCGTCTGCGTATGCCAACCGCCACTTCGTACCGTTTTTGACGAGATACGCCAAATATAGCATATATAGGATCGGGGAAAGGGGAGACCCTTGCGGGGTGCCGCACCCAAGCCGCCTAAAGCCCGTGGTCGTACCCTCCAGCCGGACTCGGGCCTGGCGGCCGCTTAAAAAGTTAATCACGAACCTGAGGAGCATTTTACTAAACCCGAGGCTCCGCATTTTCCGTATTAATCGCCTATGGAGGAGGGCGTCGAAGGCGCCTTGGACGTCGCATGCGACAAGGGTAACTTCCTCCCCGCGAGCTAGAGCCTGCTCGATATCGTGGGCGAGGGCACAAACCAGATCCGTCGCCGATCGTTTGGGTAGGGCACCGCCGTGGGTGCAGCTAAGGAGCCCGTTGTCGTGTATGGCCCAAGCTATCCGGCGTGCAACGAGCCTCTCGAGGCCTTTTCCGATGCAGGAGAGGAGGGCTATAGGCCGCCAGGATCGAACGCTGCTCCGGTCTTTCTTCCCCGTTTTCGGTAGCATCGCGACTTCGGCCTTCTTCCAAGGCGCTGGGAAATGTCCGAGTTCCACCTTGCATTTCCTACAGTAAACTATAGTCACAGGGTTGGACCAGACCCTCTAACGGACAGGCCAGCTAGAGCCCTCCTAGTCGCTGGATACCCAGCCTGCCACGTAAATACAAGGTTTGCACCTTAAGCCTACCGCATCCACAAAAAGGCCTCTTGGTAGACCGACGCGCGCATCCGTCCTCTCCGGCTAAAATAGCGTCTCTTCCGCCTAACATGCCGACGACATCATCTGCCCCGGTGTACGTCCCTAGTGCGAGTAGAAAGCTTCGAAAAGCCGGCGACACCCCGTACATGTCCATCCACAGCTTAGTCCCCCGTTGGTTCCTGGGCTAGCCCAGCGCCACAATGTGGACATGAATGCAATCGAGTTCTTCCCGTCCTCCAGACCCGGCGCAGATTCCCAGTGCGAGTGAGAAGCATGGGGCGCCTCAGTCACACTATTCCACCACGGCCCACCGTCCACGGGGTGTACCAAGGGTGCGAACCAAGGCCGTGCCCACGTTTCTTGCTTCCCGTTACCCAAAGCCGTCTCCAGCAATGGGCCGACCACGTCTTGCTGTCGGGACCCTTTGGAGACTGCCGCGCCGGCACAGTGTTTCCGGTCCACGTACAACTAACCAACCCCCGTAACGGCACTACCTCCTCGCTGCAGGCAATCCCAGAAGGTGTGAGGGGGTGAGAGGGTGCCCTGTCGATTCGAAGAACCGTCGGGTGGTTCTCAGCCTAATTTCCCTTTCTTTTAAACCGTATTGTCTAGCCTTCCGGGGAAGGACGCCTGCCTTTCCGGCTGGCAAAGTTTTTTGTGCCACGCTGGCTCGCATCGCGAGATTGGGCCTTGTCTTGTGCGCCTCTATGCGGGTGGCGCGCCGAACCGCCGATCGGACTCTTCCTTCACCGCGATCAGTGGAAAACTCGTCAAAGGGGAGGTCTGTCGATTATACATGGGTGTTGCGAGGAAAGGCGTTCCGTGTAGTGACGGTGCTTAGGGCGACAGGTTGAAGAGTTTTTCGTGTGTGCGCGCCTGTTAGGGCTACAGGCGGAAGTCCCGCGCAAACGTTAACAGCATGGTCCGTGCGCCCATACTGAAAATTTTGTGTACGGGAGAGAGTTGTCGATATCGTGGGCGAGGGCACAAACCAGATCCGTCGCCGATCGTTTGGGTAGGGCACCGCCGTGGGTGCAGCTAAGGAGCCCGTTGTCGTGTATGGCCCAAGCTATCCGGCGTGCAACGAGCCTCTCGAGGCCTTTTCCGATGCAGGAGAGGAGGGCTATAGGCCGCCAGGATCGAACGCTGCTCCGGTCTTTCTTCCCCGTTTTCGGTAGCATCGCGACTTCGGCCTTCTTCCAAGGCGCTGGGAAATGTCCGAGTTCCAGGCAACGTTGGTAGAGCCTGCGCACCGGCTCGGCCAACGAAACCCATCCGGCTTTTAATAGCCGGACGGTTATTCCGTCGATGCCCGGGGACGTGCTCGTAACCCCAATGCAGGAGCGCTCCGCCTCTTCCGCACTAACCTGGGTGTCCCAAGGGATTTTAGCCTCGTCCGCCGACCAGGCCTCCAAGGGGTCTCCCTGCAGGTCATCCTCCGCCGAAAATCGGCCAAGCACCTCCCGTTGCAGTGCTTCCGCTTTTGCTAAAGGCTCGCTCACTTGCTCGCCGTTAATAACCAGCGGCGGGGACCGGAGGCGTGGTCCGGCTCCCAGCCAGCCCACCATGTTCCACAAATCCTTATCGTCGCGCAGTTGGTCGATCCGGTGCCTCCAGTACTCCCGCTTCGCGGCCCGCACCCCTTTCGTATAGGCTTTTTCCTCGGCAGAGGCGTCTGCCCTATTTACAGCGCTCCGTTTAACCCGCTGGAATTCGGACCAGAGCCGCTGGCAGTTTTCGGTCCACCAGGGAGCCGAGCTGTCCCTTTTTCCCGCCGGCGTACCCACGACCCACGTCACTTGCTCCCATAAAGTTGTAAATTCAGCTACCCACGCGTCCAATGCGTAGCCATCGGCCGCGGATCCCGGGTCCGGCATGTCTTGCATGCCAAAAGCAAGTAGCTCCGCGAACTTTGGTAACCGGTCGTCCCTAACCGAAACGTTGATCGCCTCCGGGCGGGGGGCGCCGCGCGTCCGCAGCGTGGTATAAAGGGATTCGTGGTCGGAGCCTGTGTAAAGACTGCTGTCAACCACAGTTATTGTGCTGGGGAGGTTGGAAAAGACCATATCCAGTAAACCCCCGTCGCGGTGGGTGGGCACGCCGATATTTCCTGTGAAACTCATCCCCTGGGCTTGCGCCCATGCCGTCAGTTGGTCCCCTCCGCGTGCGTTTGCGCGGCCCGGCTGGTATGCAGCAGCCGCTACGTTAAAATCGCCGCCTAGCACCGTGGGTCCATTTGGCACGGTATTGTATACCATTTCCAGCGCGGCTTCAGTGCCCGGAGCCCTATATACGTTAACAAACAGTATTCCGTTAATTTCGAGCCAGAGTATGTCCCGCGTATTTTGGCCCTGCGGTAGCCGTCGTTGTGCGGCCCTTAGGGCTGCCCCCTTCTTGACGTAGGTGAGCACCCGGGGCCGGAGCCCAGTCATGGCTTCGTAAATATTGGCGTGCCATTCGTCCACTGGCGCAAAAACATCATAGCCCGGGTGCGTTTGTGTAGTCGTATTTAGCCCGCACCATGGCTCTTGAACGTTAACCAGGTCCACCTTTCTCTGGTGGCACAACTCCAATAGGCTCAGATGCACACCCATCCTTTTACCTACGTTGGCCCAAATTACGTCGAGGCATTCCCGCTGCATATTGCCGAGCGAGTATTTCGTCATATTAATCGACGGGTTGCTTCCAAGTCTATCCCATCAGCGGGGCAAGGTTCGGCAGCCGCTGCGTCCTCCTCCATTTCGGCTGCCCAAACGATTTCGTCGTGCACGCGTTCCTGTTCAACCTGCAGGAAGTTACGGATGTCCGCCCCTGCCGCCTCGCATGGCCGCGCTCTTTTGTTTGAAATGCTCGATCGGGAGCTCGAGGTTTGCGAATGCTGCGATGAGGTGCTTAGGACCGGGATTGCAGGTGCTGGCTCTCGGCGGGCCGTTTCGGCCCGGTCGTTAATAATCGCGGCACGGTTGGCACGTCCGATTCTGCGAATCCCCTTAAGTTTACGCTGTGAAAGTCGTTCAAACTTCCCATTTACCACCAAAGGTCGGGCAGGGCAATTCTCATGTCCGGATGGGAAATGGCCGTGGCAATTAACGCATTTGGGGGCTGCCTTGCACGGCTCTTCCTCTGTCGCATGTTTTGCTTCACCACATATGCCGCAACGCGCTTGCCGTACGCAGCGACGTATTTCGCAATATCCCTGGCAACCGTCGTGGTGGTGTGTAATTTTGCGTGATTTTTCAACCTTCCGCGCACGTCTCGACACTCCAAAAAGCTGAAAGGGCTTTACGGGTTGAAGGAAGGACACTATCCACGTGCCCTCAGCCGTATGTGGGTCGTAACCATGTTTGGAAATATGCCAGTTGACTGGCTGCTGGCCTGCTGCCACGGTAATCTCCTCCTGGATTACCTCATGTACGTCCTTTCTTCCGTCCAGGCAATTGAGCGTTCGGGGCACTCCAGAGACGGCGTATGTGTGCCAGGTTGTCGGGACAGTGACTTCCCGCGCGTCCAATGCGTCCATAATGGCCTTGACCGCGCTGGGGTTGAGGAGTTTTTGCCGTGTTTCCTCAGAGGCCACCGTAACACCCCAGCCCGTGGGGGTACGCTTGGCGTTTGGGATTTCACTGTGTGGCACCGAGACCAATTCGGCCAGTTTGGTCGTTACCGCGTATGGCTCCCTCGTCACCATCCGCAATTTGTTATTTACGCGGATCAGGATGCGGTTGGACGGCTGTTCTGTCAAACGTTTCGGGGCTTGGGAGCGGTCCCGGCCCGATTGGGAGGGAGTTGCGGAGCTGTCAGGTGCATTGCCGGGCGTCGTACGTATCGGGTACGAGCGCGTGGCCGGGGTTAAAATTTGCGTTGGGGCCGCCGCTGGTGGCGTGGCGGCTCGCTCGGCCCATGTGACCGATTTGTTAGTGGGCGTGCCTCTGCCTTTAGAGGCCGACGACGCCGTGCCCGTCCTCGTAATTAAAATGCTGCGCCTTTCGCTGGAACTGGTCGGCGAACGCGACGGGGAGCGTGAACGCTCTTTTTCAGGGAGGGTGCGACTGAGGAACCAGCCGCTGATCACGTCGTCAAGTTCAAGAACAATTCTCCTAAGCGCGGCGTCCTCCGGGGCCTGTAAACTTTCGAGCTTGGCTGCAAAGACCTCTTCGAGCCAGCTGCCGACTGTTTCCACGTTTTCCAACTCCTGCTGCAGTGTTTTGATGGCCAGGGCCGGGAGGCTGGAGTACCTTCCGCGGCCAGCCGGCTGAGGCGCGTTAGCGGTGCGCGTGTCGAGAGATACGTGTCCCGACTCGGCCTGGCCCTGCGGCAAAGTCTGCGGCGTGCTCTGCGGGCGCGCGCGGCGGTTTGAGACCTCTGGTGAGGCCATGACGACCAGCGCCCGGAGGGCGAAAATTCTTCAGCTGTTAAGCTTATTGGTGTGTTTGGGTGTGAATCGCTAACAAAGGTGGGTCTGACCCATGAATGGTGGAGGATGCTTGCCATATGCAGCAGAATGGGGTGGGGGTGGGCCAGGTGGCTGAGAATTACAAATCATGACCGATATTCCGCCTGGTTAAACATGAATCTGGATCTAGTCTTCCAAGGTAGAGAAGGGTTCAGTGAAGAAAGTTAGAAAAAAAAGTGTTGCTTGGTATTTGCGACCTGGGAAGACGGCTTGTTGTATCGCCGACCAAAGTTCAATAATCATCGCCTAAATCACTGTTGGTACAAAAGTGCGTCTTTGAGCGAACTTTTGCTTTTTTGACGCCTATCCGGTAAATTGCACCCGAAGCGCGACAGGGGCGGTAAGGCTGAGCATTAATTTCTGCATGTCAGCATCGTTTACGGTACGCGAACTTGGCATGGGACCACCTCAGACACCAGCAAGTCTGATTCTGTTCATTTGGAATTGCACTTGGCACCCAGGTATCCACTCTGGGGTCTTGTTCTTTTCGTCTTTACCTTGTTCACAGTCAACCGTTCACAATGTCAGGGGGATCTAACTTGTCCCAAATAAATCTGGCGCGCGTATATCAGCTGCAGACAGCCCCCAAATTGGTGAGCAGGTCTCCGACTGCGCCAAGAGGTGTGCTCATTTCCTTTCATGTCATTTGTTGTATAGCCGCGATGGGCTGGTGCCGGTGGAGACTCCCAAAATAACCTCAAAGATGCGGCCAATGGGGTAAACTTGTCCGGGGAGATAATAGGGGTGGACACCATGTAGATGCAGATTGGGGTTGCAGCACAGCCAGGATGCGACGCTGGCCTGTCCAGAGCCATGTCTTTTGAAGCAATCCTGCGTTTTAAACGACATTTGATCTTATTAGCCTTCCCCTCCCGCATTTCTGAGATCTATTGCTTTTTGTTCCTGTTTCTTTTCTCGACACTAATAACTTCCACGACACAGTAGCAATAATTAGTTCTTTTGTTCTACCCAAAACCGACCTGGCATTGGCGAGTGACAGTTCATGATTGGAGAAACCGGGCGGGAAAAGAAAATAGAGAGAGACAAAAGAAAGGCCAGCGAATAAATGGCGACACCAAACACGCTCAGCCCGAGCCGCCACGGGGCCGACGACAGTTCCAAGCAGGTCTACGAGCCGTCGGATCGATATGCAGAAGTCGTGCCCGGGCAGAACGCACCCTCGCCACTCGAGCAACAACCATACGACGCCCCTGTCCCGACACATGTCTACTACGACTCGCAACACAAGGAGCCCGCGGCTGCATACTACCACAATGTCGAGGGCTACGCGCAGCAGCAACAGCAGCAGCACTACCAACACCAAGCATACCATCCCGCTCCCAACTCGCCCAAAGTGTCGGCATCGACGCCACTGACGAACAATTCCGACAAGGCCGGCCAGCAAGGAGCCCGAAAGCGACCCAGCTGGCTCGTGGCGGCCGGCGTCGCCCTGGTTGCGGCGCTCATCGCGGCGGCCGTCTCCGGCATCGCCGTGTGGAAGGCCACAGAGAGCAAGGGAGCGGGAACCGGAACGGGAACCTGCGAGGCAACCGTCGGGCCTGATGGTAGACCTAACCCCACTGGCGGAAAGAATGGGGACGCCGTGACGTGCCCTGCTATTATGGGAACTAGCGTGGGCGGGGTCGACAAGGCCATCAGGCAAAACTCGGGTCTTGCCGCGGTCGGATGGCGAACCAAGGATGAGCGGTACATGCAGCTGTTTTATCAGGACGCAGACGACAATCTGATGACCAGTTGGTTTGGATCCATGTTTGTCAACTGGACCGTGCCGAGGAAGGTTGCCATGAGACCAGGCGATAAAGCCATGGGCGGCACGCCGCTCGCCGTGAGCACCATCTGGTTCGAGACCAACGTGGTAAGCACTGCCTCCACTCCCCCCATCTGTAGAAAACTTGGGACCATCTCTGAGTCTATTTTTTTTATTTTACCTTCCCCCCGCTCTGTTGCTCAAGGTTTTACCAGCTGACAGTTCTGCAACCCGATAGGTCGACGAGTACATGGCACAAAACCAGATGAACTATCTCGCACCAAACGGCACCGTTCGCGGATACAACTTCCGGCTGATCTGGCCAATGGGCTTGCCGGACGGCATCATGCAGACGAGCTACTCGGCCTCGACCCAATCGTCGCTCTCCTCCCTCTGGCCCCTGCAGCACTACCAAGATTCGGACGGTGCCATTTTCGAGGTGACCCAGGTCAACGACCGAGCCAAGCTGACCGACGTGCCCAACGCCGACAAGGGCACGCCGCTGCTCGCCCTCCCCGTCGCGGCCAAGCACGCCTCCAAGGAGGTGCGGCTGTTCTACCGCAACACGGACGGCAACCTCGCCCTGTACGAGCGCGACTCGACGGGAAAGGCCACCGACGCCACCGCCTCCCTGGGGATACCGATTCCCGCCGACGCCAAGCTGGCCGGCTTCGCCAATGCGCGCGCCGCCACGGGGCCCGGCATCAACACGTTTGTGCTGTGGCAGGACGGGTCGCGGGCCGGGGACAATGGCGGCATTCGGATCCTCACGCAGACGGACGGCGGCAAGGACTGGAAGGGCCCCGCTTCAGATCCCGTCTTCAAGGACGCAGACGTGCCCACCCACGTCACCTGCGTCAACGAGGGCATGGGCGGCAGCGACATTCCGGGCCAGCTCGGCGTTGCGCTCACCACGAGCAGTGACATGAACAGGTGTTTCTTCCAGGCAGGACGGAGGCTGAAGCAGGTGTGGCACGACGGGAAGCAGTGGGTGGATTTGGGGTTTGTGCTGATGCCCTGAGGTGGAGAGACTCGAAAATTTGTAATAAAATATATTCCTCACGACTATTAAAATTTAATGCCTTTTTTGCCACAGAATTACCTGCCGAGGCCCAACAGAAGAGAGCGTGGCTGCTCTGGCAGCACAACGCGATTGCTCTCAACACACCACTACAGAGTATCTGAAAGACTGGAAAAGTCAATCAAATACGCTGGTGAAATTAGTGAATTACCCCCCGGCCCACTCACGCGTCCACCTTTGAGGGTGCAACTTCGACGTGCTGAACCGTGGCGGCCTCTTCCTCGGCCGTCTTCTCTCCATACCCATTGCCGCCACCCCCCTTGCCACCACCATACCCATACCCGTAGCCGCCTCCCTTCTCCTTCTTGCTGTCCTTGGCGGCCTTGAGCCCCTGGTAGGCCTTGAGGCCGACCTCGACGGCCGTCTGCGCGACGCCCTCGACCGCCTTCTTCAGCGCCTCCTTCTTCTTCTCCTTCTTGTCCTCCTTGTAGCCCCCGTACCCGTACCCGTCGCCCTTGTCCGGCTTGTAGCCGCCCCCCGCGACGTTTTGCTCCGTCGTATCGGGGGCGCTGGCCGCCGCCGCCGCTGCCGCGGGCTCGTCGCGAGCCGCCAGGCGTGGCTGCTGCGTCTCTGAGGGCAGGAGGCCTGGCGAGGGGAAGGACGGCGAGCGGGGCACGGCGGGGGCCACCTCGCGGTTGATGCTAAAGGTGGCGTCGCGGGCCGACAGTGGAGCAGAGTCCCCACCGTCTATGCTAAAGGTTGCTTCCCGGGCTGAGGGGGGCACAGAGTCGCAACCCTCAAAGTTGAAATTTGCAGAGCGGGATGAGAGGGGGGCAGATGCCACGAGGGCGGCGGCGGCAAGGGGGGCAAGGATGATGGTCTGCTTGACGTTCCTCATTTTGGCTGGAGTTCGTTTTTTTTTTCTTTTCTTTTTTAAAGTTTGGTATTTTCTTGGTGGGTGGTGTAGGTGGTTGCTGTTATGTTTGTAGTGGTTGCAAAATGGTTGGCTGTTGCTGTTATCAATGGTCTGTTGCCGGTGATGCTGTTGTTGTTATGCCGACTTCAGGCTACAATTGGAATGGAGAAAGAAGGGTGTTTAGATGCTTTCTGCGATGGAATGGAAAGCTTGGACTGTTGAGATGCTTTGTGCATGCTGGTGTCGAAACAAACAGGACCAACTTGGACAAGAGCCGCATGCCGTTTTTATATTGGAAACCAAGCTCGCCGAGTATGCGTATACAACACTGCTCCTCGCCCTAAATCGCCCTTAGAGATATTTTTGGCATCAAACCGACACGCCAGCTATCGGCGGTTCGACAAACACCGCTTCTAGTTTCCATGTTTACTCCTGATAATCGCGCAGTCGACTGTCAACCATGGTGGTCCCAGTAGCTATTTTCGTCCCAGAAGTCGGCTGAAGCTAAGAATAAAGATAGTTGTCATACTTTTTTGGTGCCCGTATTTCGGATAGACGTCACGGAGGGGTGACAACAACATCCGAAAAAAAAGAAAGACATGTGGTCGGTTTGGTATTGGGACGATTCTGGACTCTGCTTTTCACGCCATCCCATGTACCCGGAGCGGAGTTCCCCCGCTCCTTAGTCAAGATAACTGGCCGAGTACGGTCGTTATCATTTTTAGATCACCGCAAGTCCGAATTATGTAATTGGGCCTTTCGTTTACGTCATTAATCACACTTTGTCTGCTTGCATTCGTAGATAAAGTCGTGCTCGGGTTGCGATAATTGCCGGGGTCTGCCGATGACGCCTTTTTTTTTTCTTCTTTTTTTTTTCTCCCCTTTCGACGGCTCCTTCGGGATGCGGAGTTGCTTAAACCGCGCTCGGCCAAATCCAGCAAGAAAAGAGGAGAACGACAACTCTCAAGATATTACCGTAACCTGCATACGGTCGCGTGTTGGCGAGCACGATAAGAACTTTACTACCGTATCTCGGCACTTTCGATAAGCAACATGCCAACGAAAGTAACAGTCTGCCAAGTGCCCAAAGGAGTAACGGCCCGTGGCTTTAGACCATTTGCATCCCAGCACCTCCGCACTGGTCAACACGGGCAACTTGCTGGGTTTTGAGAGAAGGAATCTCTATCCACCCTCTCACCCATCAAAGCGCCAGACTCTCCCCATCACTGTCTCGCCCTCCTTCGGGAGCCCGAGGGCCAACACTCTCCTGCAGGTGCCGCAGATACCATCGTTGCTAATCACCGGCAGCCCAGGAGCGGCACTTGCTGGAGTAGGCAATGATGCATTCCCATCTGCGAGCAAGAGGGCAGCAGTTGTCGCTGCGGATGAAGTACCGATAAGGGTGGCGACAGCCCACCGCAGTCCTTTGGACTTTCTCCTTTGGGAGAATCAATATCAGCTACAAACTTCCGCAAGCCTCTATACACTCCAATTGTGGGCTTGGCAGGGAGCTGCGAGTGACCGCGGTCTGTTGTCTACGGCCCGCTCAGGGGCGAGTTCCATAAGGGTAAAAGCTGCGGTTACGGCAACGGCCTGAGCAGGGAGGATGGTAGCGAATCGGATGCTTATGGCGAGAAAGGGCGACCGTCTTTGAGGAAAGGCTCTGTTTTGGTGTTTGGCTGGGTTCAACACAGGCTGAGCTACTTATTCATTCACGAGGAATGATGAGGATGCACAGGAGTCCCTATAGTTGAGGAATCTCGGTATATACCGGCGATCCTAAAGCAGCTTTAGCCTTGTATTTATTTGCACTCAATGAAAGGAGCTTTAAGACGAAAGAAACAATTGATTTTACAAAGCTTTTTCATTGAAGAATCGAGGGAAACGCTTATTCGCCAAACGAAGGCTGTAAGTCCTGCCTCTATCCTCCCAGTTAGACTAGTACCTCTTGGGTTATAATTGGGATTGGCCTGCTATCAAGCAAGCTACTTTTGCGGAAGAACCTGCGAGCTCACCCTTCCAATATCACCGCTGCTATCTGGTGAAGGCCATTGACCGTAGCCTTATCTGTATTGGTTCTACAGTGAAACGCGGCGTGCCGCTCGTCCAGCGAGGCCAAACAAGTTGTAACTTTGGCATTAAACCTGCCCGCCAGCCTAGATTCAAGAGGTTCCAGGCTCTAATAAAAGGCCAGGGATCCTCATAAACAGTACATTAGAGGTTTTGATATTTCCGCTCTCGGCTAAAACTACAATATTCGTTACGCAGAGAAGCCTGTAAAATATGTAGTTCTAACACTTACTTGGCTTTCGTTAATATCCCACCAGCACTGGATAGAAATTGAACCGAAGCTGTCTAGGCTTTAATGTGAGGTTTAAAAATACAGCTTTTTTAAATTATTAAGATTTAAGGTTGTTACTGCACCCAATTTGGGAGCTAAATATATTTCTTTTGCATTTACTCACCGGGAAAGCCGATCGTCTATTTTAAGCAGCATCTTTAAATTGAGCCTAACCCCACTTACAGTTGTTTTCGAGATATATGAATCGCTCCTGGACAATATTTGGTGTAAATTTCAGTCCACGATCACCGCCGTCTCAAAGTCCTCCGCATCGAAATTCTTGTATTATCTAAAGCAATTCCACCTCTACCTCTCTCTTAACATGCTCCCTCCGCTTGCTCTTACTCTAATTATAGCGCTTATATCCCTCACAAAGGCTGTGGCAGCGCAAACGCCATCCTTTCTTTACGCCTTTCCCGATTGCAAACTTGATGAGGTTGAAACTCATGGCGGCATTAATGAAAAGAAGAACGGTATATTTATACTAAGTCCCAGAACGGCGCTCGCATTTGTACTTGCCCAAAAGAAAGATGTTGTATGCCAAGTACGCACCATAGGAATCGAGCGTATCTTTAAACGCGACTCTCGATACTTTTGGAGCGCAGATGCCAAAATCAGCCTCGCAAATCTAGAGTGGTGCCGCAGCGCCTTGAAAGACAATTACGTCTACTATAACCAGCCTAAAGCTGAGGGAGAGAATAGAGTAAAGGCTCCAGACTTGGTACAAACTTGAGAAAGTATTGGAATTGTACCAGAGGGTTAGTTCATGTGTCGGTCATGGCACGGAATGGAAGAGAGGAGATGCAGCGGCAAGACCTGCGTATACACTCGTCTAAACCCATGGGTGTGACTTGAAAATACCCTTGAGACGTCGTCTCGCAGGAAAGCATCACGATCATGAATATAAAGGTAGCTTATCACGCACTCAATTTAAATTCATGTCTATCGGACTCAAAAACACTTTTCGCCACACTAAGCACTCAAAACAACAGTGACCACACCGCTGCCCTCCACGGGCTTACTTGCTGGCAGCAAACTTGACCGCTGCAGCCTTGACGTTTGCAGCCAGCGCCTTGGGCTGGCTCAGGAAGGGCGCGTGGCCGGTGGTCATGGTGGCCTTGAAAGCGTCCGCGGGGAAGCCGGCCGTCATGCTCTGCTGCAGGGACGGGGGCACGGCGTTGTCCTGAGTCGTGTACACGTAACCGACAGGGATGCCGTTGCTCCACGGCTGGAAGGTGTTCTTCTCCGTCACAATCTTGACAGTCTCGGAGCGCAGCTGTGACACGGCCCAAGCGACGGTCCCCTGGTTGGTGAGATCGTTGTAAAAGACGTGGGCGGGGTCGATAGGGTTCATGAATTGGCCCTGTATAGAAATGTTAATATGTTTTGAGCTCGGGATTCCACAGCTGAATTAACGGGTCAATATGCATCAATAGCGTGCTTACAGTGACATTGAACCAGGCGGGAAACTGCCCTCCCAGTGCATCAGACAGGCTAACCTGTGCGGGCAGCACAAACGCGCAGAGGTACAGCACGCCCACGACGCCGCCCTTCTTGCCGGCTGCCGCACGGTCCTTGACGCTCAACCCGGCGACCGCAACGGAAGCTGGAACTCCAGCGTACGAATGCGCGACCAGGACGACGTTGTTGCCCAGGTCGGCCTGGCGGGTGAGCTCAGCGCGGATGCGGGCCGCGTCGTCGAGCATGCCGACATTGGGATCCTTGGTGCCGACGCTTGCGAGCGAGACCGAGGTGGAAGGGTACGCAAGCAGGGCCAGCTCGGTGCGCAGGCTTTCGTACACGATGGGCTGGTGCCAGGCGCCCGGGGCTATGACCACGGTGGGAGGCTTGGCTGGTAGGGTGGGGCCACGGGGACTGAGAAGGCCGGGAAGGTCGCGTCGGGCTGGTGGAGCGGCGATGGCGGAGGAAATGAGGGTGGCTGCCAGGAGAGTGCTGTTGGAAAGGCGCATTTTGGACTGTTGAAATAGAAAAAAAAAGATGAATGAACGTTTAAAAAGTTGAATCAAGTCTCTCCTGCAGAGAAGACCAAAAGAATGTCGTGAAGAAGAAGTTGTAATAAACGAGTGAATGATGCGCGATGGTTCCCAGCCAAGGAAATTGCTTCACATTCCGTGCATCCTCAGAGACTTTATAGCACATATTCTCGGTGAAGCACAAGCAATACACGTGGCTGTGTACACATTGGCGGCAAGCTACCGAGGAAAATTTGTTAGAGCCGCTCCTCGCAAAGCCCCTCGCGCTAATCTTGATACATCAGGGGCAGGGCTGACTCCAGATCAAGGCCGGCCGCGCTAGCGCAGTCCCAACGGTACCGGCAGGCTCGTAACAAGGTAAAGTTGAATGCCACTAGCTTCGTTACACCTGGCTGGCCGGTCTGGTGGCGGCAAATTCTTCGTACTTGTAGACCCTATGGCAAGAGGACGCGCGCTGACATTCCTGCTGAACGCCTAGGCAAGTAAAGGAGATAAATTCTGGACAGGTGCCCAGCTCGCCCCCGGAGAGCCCGATGTTTCTAATGAATCTGGGGAAATCAAGCCATGCGTAAGAATCTAGCCTTATCAAACAAGACAGGCCCCTGGCATAGCCCGCATTCTCAACGCTCTTACTTTCGATGCGAAGACTTGTTACATTTTTCTTTTTCTTGGCACAATTTCTGCTGTTCTATGGTTTTCGCCGTAGTCCCCATTTAATAGTGCCTGCTGTGCTGCAGGCCACTTACAAAGGATGATCGTTACAAACGTGCCCAAAGTAGGGTAAAACTCTCAACATCTGCTCGGTATATCTCTACGTACATGAAGTTTACATCGCACTTTACAAAAAACTCAACGTCTTCTGTAACGGCCTCGTCAACCGTCAAAATATCGGGAAGAAGGTGAGTCTGCTCGTGCTCCTGCCCCCCTACAATGCATGCGCATTTGGCCGCCACTGCTGAGCCTGCTTCCCAAGACGGTGGCGTAGATATCGCCACCATGGCCAGCCACAGAGTGTCCGCCATGGCCGAAAACTGCACAAACGCCTCGTCGCTGCCACGCTCACCGGCCATCTATAATCTAGACCTGGAACAGATTTTCCTGCCCGCCGCTCCCTCTGTAGGCCGCTTGTTTGGGGTGCACCTGGAAAGCTCACACCCACGTCAAGTATCTACTTTTGACAGAAACATGGACAATAGATCCCATACAGGTAAGATCTGGCTTTGCAATCCTTGCGCCATTGTCAAGAAGAACTTTTCGGAGCATCAGCAGGGATAAGTAATACCTTGGGATGCTCTACATCAAAGAAAAATAATCGCTAGGTCTCATGTTGAGGTAGCCTCAAGCTCACCCGCGTCTCCCCTCGGTATCTTACGTCGAATCCCTTTCCTCAGCAAGTGTCAGGGCGAAATCATGAGCAAATGTACCATCCCCACCATCGCCGGAACTGAATGAGCAAACCGGCCTAATTACTCCTCCGTCGCACCGATATCGTCGCGACCAAAAGCCAACCAACAAGCAGACCATGGCACATGTTTATGCTGTAACAAATCGGCTCCTTTCATACCCGGATTAGATCCGCAATTGCGACCAATGCCGAGATCATACCATGCACTATTGTCAAGCGAGAAGGCTAGCAGCAATTCTCGAGGAGCCCAACATGTTCGAGGGTGCTTGTAAAGTATTACGAAGCATACATAGCGTCGACCAATTCACGTGTAACTCACTCCTAGGTCGAAGCTCGTTTTTGGACCCTGTTCACCTGGTGGTTAAGAGTGGTAAACTAAAGAACATGTCCAACTTCCCAAAGGCGTCAGAGGTTCCCGTGACCAGCGAAAATAGTTCACTCCTGGACTGGACAGCTCCACCCTTCAAACACCTGGGTTAGTTTACTCTGGGAAACTTGGTGAACTTGGTGATGCCGTTCAATTGGGGACAAAGACCTCTAATACAGGCGACGAGAGAGGTTGTTAGAAAGACACACATATTCGATGCAGTCAAACGCTCGCGGCGCAGGACAATGTGTGGAGCCCTGGCATTACCTTTCGAGTGGCCGCCTTCCGTGTACGGGGAATATAGGGAGAAATGCAGCCTATGATCCGGTCTAGGCTATGAAAATTAGTTGTGCTGCTTTGCATGCGGCAGGCAGGCTGCCGCTACAGCTTTCCATGAACCTTTATCGCACAGAAAGACGCAAACGCTGCCGTTATGTAATCTTCAAACGCGTTGGGCCATCAACAAGTTCGACATCGGATATGGTGTAGTGGCTAACATACGACGCTCTCAATCCACAACAGGATCCGTCGTGCCCGGGGTTCGATTCCCCGTATCCGAGATAATATTCTCTTTTTGTCTTTTTGTTGCCATTCATTGATCAAGTTCTCTTTTGCTTTTTACCTTCAGCTTGTTGCCGATGTACTTGTTGTTGCCCGCGGTCACACCACAATGTCACCAAAACGTCATGTTACACATTCAATCCCACAAGCTCGGAAGGAACTGCGCTTCGCCACAGTAAGACACAAACACAATGGGGATGAATGTGCATGATGGTGATTAGGATTGCATCTTCATTTAACAGATGCCGTATATCTTCTGGCACTACTTGGCTACTAAATGCGTACCAATTCACCGGGTCTGGTAAAGCCATTGCGGCTGGCCGATTCGCCGCAGTCGCATGTCTTATGCCTCTCAAAATTGCTGTCAAGATGATGCACTGCAGCAGCTCCTGCACCATCAATCGCGAGCACTAGGAACTCGCCAGAGATATGTATGACCAAGGGAGGGTGCCACGTGGCAGGGCTGACAGCAAAGCTACAACCTGTGCTATTGTAACCCACATCAAATTCTATTGTCTATGGATACCTGATACCAGAAAGCTTAAGATATTGCCGATGTTTTCCGCCACAAGGCAATTCGTCGTGCTTGACAGGATGATAACCATGCCACGATTCCCAGGCTCGACGCGCCTAGATATCGCTAGTCATCAAGTTTATTTTCTGTCTGACCTATTCTATCAAACCTCTCCAAGCCAGGCTGTATGGTCCCTGTAGATTATAAGCCAGGGACTACATTAGGAGAACAAGAAATTAATCTTTCCGATGAAAGGACTGGGATTGAGCTCCCCATAATCCTTCCGCCCCCAACGCGGGTCGGCCCTAGACAAAAGAAGTCCGCTCCTGCATGCAGCGCCGAAATTGCCGTTTCGTTTGACTACTGGAGAGGGGTGGGGCTCGGCGATAAGCAGGCCCCAAACGGCGGGTTGCGCTGCTACAGCTCGTGTATTGGCGTTTTTCTGCTGACGCACAGCCACGATGCCCGCAATCCTTTCGGCGCTGTGGTATTCGAATCGGGGAGAAGCTCACCGGCCCATGCTCGTCAAAAATATAGGAAGATTAGGCAGCCAGCGACAAACTGTATAATACACAAGATTATGGGCGTCTCGTCTGGTCACAACAGTTCTCCTTTCCTGCAACATACGGTACGATCCGTGTGCCAAGCCAACTGTGCAAAGTCGAGTAAGGACAGCACGCGCGCGCGCAAGATGTTTTACCAAACAAGTTGGAGCAGAATGGTGGCAGTGGCATCGCTGTGCCTCTTGACGATTGCCAACGCCAAATACGTCAGCTACCCACGGCCGTCAATCTACACCAAATCGGCGCACTTTTCTCTCAAGGTCAACGGGACATATGTAAACACAACCAACTATGCCGGCTACGATTACGTCCACATCTCCATGGACCAGGGTTACAGGACCGAGTTCCGCATCGCCATCACGGACCAACCCGCAATCACATCGTACACCATCTCCCCGCAGCGGCTGCCAATCCAGGCCCGGGTAGAGGGCAAGGAGCTCATATTCTCGCTCGTAAAGGCGCACTACCTGATCGTCAGGCTAAATGACTCCAAGAACACCAAGGGCTTCGTGGTCATGATCGACCCCATCGAGGAGAACGTGCCGCAGCCGCGCGGGAACGGCATCTACAACGTTCTCGACCACAAGGCCGACGACACCGGGGCCTCCCTCAACACAGGCATCCAATCGGCGCTCGACGCAGCCGGCGCACGCCCCGGCAGCATCGTCTACGTACCGCCGGGCCTCTACCTGACGGGCAACCTGGTGCTGCCCAGCCGCACGTCGCTCTACCTTGCGGGCGGCGCGGTGCTCCGCTTCACGGGCGTCATGGCGGACTACAAGATGATGTACAAAAAGTCGGACCTGTTCCCCGGAACCTGGTGGATCACGACGGAGGCGGGCTCCGTCGACGTCAAGGTGTACGGGCGCGGCACCATCGACGGCAACGGCGAAAAGACGCGCGACAACAAGTTCATGGCCAGCATGCTCGTGCCGTCGGGCACGACCAACTTCCGGGTGGACGGCGTGCTGGTGCGCGACAGCTCCTTCTGGGGGGTGGTGGCCGTCCAGTCCGAGGGCGTCTACATGGTGAACCTCAAGGTGCTGAACCGCTTCGGCATCACGCAGAACGACGGCGTCGACGTGTGCGAGTCGACGCGCGTCACGGTCCGGCGGTCCATCGCCGTGGCCAAGGACGACAGCTTCTCGACCAAGACGTGGCCCGAGGACACGGGCACCACCGTCCCGTACCCCTACGCCCCGCGGCCGCTGGCCGACGTCGTGTTCGAGGACTGCCTGGCCTGGACCGAGTGCTTCGGCTACAAGGTCGGCGAGGGCGTGTGGCAGCGCCAGAGCAACGTGACCTTTCGCGACAGCGTCGTGCACCGGGCCGGCGTGGGCCTCGGCGTGCACCACAAGTTTGGCACCGCCGCCGCCGACTCGGTGACCTTTGACAACATCGACATTGAGAACCTGGGCGGCTCGCCCGGCGGGTTCGCGTCGTGGCTGATTGCTTACGTCAACAATGTCAACTCGGGCGTCGGTCCCATCACGCGCCTGGTCGTCAGCAACATTCGCGCGCGCAAGCAGGGCGGCAGGGATGGGTATCTGCAAGGCAACGGGACGTCCTCCATGGTCAGCGACGTCACGTTCCGCAACGTCTACATGGGCGACAGCAAGACGCCTGCCAAGTCGCTCAAGGAGATGAACATTCTGCGGACGGCTTTCTCTGAGAAGATCAAGATTTCCAACTCTTGAGGATTGGGCACATGGGCGGCTGACCATGATCATGACAAGCTTGGGGTATCAGTAGAGCTGCAGGTGTGGTTTACGAGCTTATCAGCGAGGTACCAACCAAGTAATGATATAAAGTCCAAATTACCTCCCTCAATATTGCCCCGTCTCTTGCGACTCTTCTCCCTCGCCTCTGCTGCTAGATTGTCCTGTGTTAATTAGATAGCCTCTGCGCCGATGTAGATGTCGTATTTGGGCCTATTGCGTTAGTTCTGGGGAGTACCGGGATTGCATTGAGACAATCGGCCATCTCTCCAGAAGTAGTGAGCAAACGGTGGGCGCCGAAATGCGTCACACCAGAGCAAGCAAAGTCTCGCTCAACTGTGCCTGGCCTACGAAGGTTTCGAAAAGGTTAGCATGTCCCTCTCGATTTCCTTCGATCCCAATTTTTCCAGCTCTGATCGCCTCATTAACCAGAAAGGGCTTCATGTGACATTTGGCGAGCTCTCGAGATCTCTTTTTAACCGGAAGGATTTGAACAAACTATTGATCCAAGAAGACCATTGCCAATAGTCCACCTGCAGGGTCCTTTTTACTCCAGATCTTGACATGCAAGGTCCTTTTGCAGCCGTAAAAGTAATACCCTCGCCGCTGGAATTCCGCGGGCTCGTCAAGTCTTACGTGATGTTATTACAATCTTAAGCAAGTAACAAAAGAAAGGTATTTTGTATCTTGTGGTTGTCAAGGCCATTCGCAAATTATATCAACGACCTTCATTTTCACTCCGTGCTCTTTGCTTCTAGTCGATTCACCGTCACAGTTCAGTATTTTGTTCCACTTGGTAAAGCCAAGTTATGTAGAGGGATAGGGACGGGCCGTTTACTTAGCCCACCAACGGCGTGGGGGTTTCAGCAATAATTCCTCACGTTTGTGCTTACGAACAAGGTGTGGCATGAGCAGAAGGAGGCAGGATCGGCTTCAGGAGGGTTTATCCACCAGTAAGAGCATTTAAGGGTGATAGCGCGGTGTCAGCAAACCGGTACGAGATCCTTCAAACGATTTTTCTCCAGACTGGGTGCTCAAGTCTGCAGTCTCTTTCAATCGAGGGATAGACGCATTTCCGTAAATGCCCCCTCCCAGCCTCGGGACCGAGCTGAGACGACCTTCCTGGATGAGAAGTCCAATGAGCCAACTAAAGATACTCTCACTTGTGCTCAGGGGAAGTGGAATTTCCCTGGGTTGGTGACTGTTTAGTAGTTCCTCTGGTTTGGCGGCGACACAGGGACATAGACTCGAATATAAAAGCCGGGCGTCTCCCTGGTTTAACATCAGTCTTTTATCCTCTTGTTCAACAACAACAACAACATCGAAGCAATCACAAACATATCCCAACGTCCCTACTCCTCACCCAAGAGCCAAGATGCGTTTCACTACCTCCGTCCTTGCCACTCTCATCGCCGTCGTTGCCGCAGCGCCGGCACCCGAGGCTGCCTCCGTGGACTCCAATGTTCAGCTCGCCACGAGCCTTGTACAAGGTGAGTCAAGTCGCATCAAAGTTGTGACCTCGAAGCTGCTTGTTTCCAGTACTAGATCCTGATCTTCCTTTTATGCTTGCATCAGAGAAGCTCAAGGCCCAGGGATGCCGGGATGAGAAGACCTTCCTACAGTGCTTGCTCAACGGCTGCCCGCCCATCATCCCACCTGGAGGCTGCATTTCCGAGATTACCTGCTACATCATCTGGTGTACCTAGGGGATTTGGTCACATTGAAGGCTCTGCCGGTTCTGCAATAGCACCGGGGAGACTGCAAGGCGGTAGATGGTCGTCTTGGCCTGGGGTCCACTGCACTCCAGCCTGTTTCTCTTCTCATCACTCATTACCAGTATTTTTACATGACGGAGTTTCCGACTACAAGACGGCAGTGCGCTTATAATCTAGCTTTTTTTCTCGTCCGAAACAAACCATGAAGTATATTAGAATATGCAACTAATTGCCCACGTTGATATGTGCCCAGTCTTGTTGGTTTCGAATGCTTATCTTCGACACCTTCAATCTTGGTACTAGATACCCTTATCTAACCAGGATCCCTGAGATTGTGAGACCTCCGTCACTTTCGAGACTTGGCGTGCTAGGTCCACCCTGTCTAACCACTTTATCAAGGGGACATGGGGCCGGAATGGCCGTCAATGCTATGACTCGGCCCACAATCCATCTCTCCCTCCAGGGTCCCCTTTCCTCGGAGTGCGGCTACTGCTGCTTCCTGGAGATCCATGGCACATGTGACTAGACTTTGCTGGCGGCATTGAGGTCAAAGCTAAGTTCAAAACGCGAGCAACTGATGGGCAATAGGGACCCTCAGTTCTGGAACAAAATAAAATCTACGCTGGACTAGGCCACTTTTGTTCGCCAAAAAATGCACCTCATGCCTCGTTGCCTCTGGCCACGGGTCGCACCCTGATCCTTGTGCGTAGCAGAGCCAGCAGTTGTCCGCAGTAAATCATGTGGTTAAATGTGTTAGTGGAGTCTTCGACGCCCTTACAGCCGTGAGGTTTTAAAGACAAAGCTGACATAGCTAAAAGTTTGCGTACATCCAACGAAGTACTTGAACCGATGTTAGGGTGATATGAGACCCTTTTCGAGAATTCTTGGTCAATAGCATTTTTGCGTGATCATAGGATCCGGCCTAAGACTGTCAAACCGCCTTACCTCGTTATATAGGCCATTGATTATAAGAGTAATCCTATAAAGGACCGCATTAAAGGGCATTCTTCCATCGCGTACAACTTCTGGAGTCAGACATTCTGGCAAGGAAATGAGGTATTATTCAGAAAGCACGCGTTATGCACATATTGAGTTTCATCAGTGTCCAATGACCACAGTCCTTGGCCCATATTCTAGGGAGAGAAAAGAGACAAACGATAGTTTAGATGTTGATATACAGCCAACATGAGCTGCAGAGTGCTTGGTGGCTTTACGCTTTGTGGAAGACCTTGATATTTGTAATTTTGATGGTCTTGAGAGGTCTGTCCGGAAGATTCAGTGCATTTGTTACCTCACCTCCAGTAGATTGAGCGATCTTTCTAAGACTATTCTTCGGTCTCTAAATGACCTGCTGCTCTTGAGCACAGTCGGCTTTCTGTTTCAAGCTGTATGACCTTGGTTCTTTCTGCTTCTTGCCATTTCGGCAGCTGCCCACACGCTTACGCAAGATATTTTCCCTCCACACCTGGCATGCAACTCCGCAAAGCTTGGTCGATTCAATCCCTAGACAAATACGCATGTACGGCAGTTCGCCGGATATAACCCCAGTCGCACAATGCCGAGGTCCTAACCGTAAAAGGAACCCATCCCCGCATGTATACGCTCTACCCCGGATTTCCATCGACATCATGCGGGGTAAGTGGTACGTTGTGCGAACGACGGGGAACCACTAACATGCGCGCCAGGCAGCGCGAGGCATGACGGCCAAGGTGACATTGGATGCCACTTGTAGGTCATATACCAGGCGACTGTGTGATTGATGAAAATGCCCCACCTACACATTCGGAGTTGTTGGGCCTCTTGCATGAAGGGAAATTGGCTTTCAAAAGCTTTTGGCTTATTTTGGAGTTCTTGTCCGGACTTCTTGTCCCCATCGCCCCAATCGTCCAACCCACACCTCCTTTCGCCGTTGCTGCCCTCACAGGTTTCGTAACCATGTCTGAGCGACCAGACGAAAAGATGACAGCCTCCAAGCCCGACAAGCCCCTAGGGGCCAGCGAGATTGAAAATGCCGCCAGCAGAGACGATTACGCCATCAAGGACTTGGCCATGGCCAAGCAGGCGGCCGACGAGGAGCACAATCTTGGCTTCAGGGAGGCCATGCGCCGCTACCCGCAGGCCGCCATGTGGTCGGTCCTGGTGTCGGCGTCCATCATCATGGAGGGCTACGACATTGTGCTCATCTCGTCCTTTTTCGCCCAGGAGTCTTTCCGCAAGCAATATGGCGAGTACCTGCCCAGGACCAACACGTTCGAGATCACCGCGTCGTGGCAAAACGGGCTGAGCAACGCCGTGAGCGTCGGCACCATCATCGGCGCCTTTGCCAACGGCTACTTTACCCACCTGTTTGGGTACCGCAAGGTCCTTTTGGCTTCCCTGGCGTCCATCTGCGCCTTTATCTTTATCTCATTCTTCTCGCCCAATCTGCCCGTCCTGCTCGTCGGCCAGTTCCTCTGCGGCATCCCGTGGGGCGTGTTTGCAACCACCGCCCCTGCCTACGCGTCCGAGGTGTGCCCCATGGCGCTGCGCGGGTACCTCACCGTGTTTGTCAATCTGTGCTGGGCCCTCGGCCAGCTCATCTCGGCGGGGGTGCAGGCCGGATTCTCAGAAAACAACACGCAGTGGTCCTACCGGGTCCCGTTCGCCATCCAGTGGGCTTGGCCGGTGCCTCTGTTCGTCGTGATCTGGTTCGCGCCCGAGTCGCCGTGGCATTACGTGCGGCTCGGCGACTACAAGCAGGCCGAAAGCTCAGTTGTGCGCTTGGGCTCGGCAGCGAGCGGCCCTCGCGCCAGGGAGCGAGTCGCCATGATGATCCACACCAACGAGATCGAGACGGAGATGGACGAGGGCACATCCTACCTCGACTGCTTCCGCGGCGTCGACCTGCGCAGGACCGAGATCGCCTGCCTGGCCTTTGCCGCGCAGCCCTTTTGCGGCTCGGCCATGGGCGGCACGCCGACGTACTTTTTCGTCCAGGCCGGGCTGCCCAACTCCATCTCTTTCCAGATGGCCGTCGGGGGCCTGGGCATCGCGTCCGTCGGCACCATCCTCTCCTGGTTCCTGCTCCACCGCTTCGGCCGCCGCACCCTCTACCTGTGGGGCCTCGGCGTCCTGACCGTCATCCTCCTGGCGGTGGGGTCCGTCAGCGCAGGGGCTCCAGAGTCGGAGTCGGCAAATTACGCACAGGCCGGGTTGATGCTTGGCTGGCTTGGGGTCTACTACCTCACCGTCGGGCCGATCTGCTACGCCATCATTTCCGAGGTTTCGTCGACCCGGCTGCGCAACAAGAGCGTGTGCCTGAGCCGCATCGCCTACTACGTGGCGCAGATCATATGCAACGTCATCAACCCGTACATGCTCAATCCTACGGCTGGGGACTGGAGGGGCAAGACGGGTTTCTTTTGGGGAGGCTGCGCCTTTGCCTTTTTCCTGTGGACGTACTTTCGGCTGCCAGAGACAAAGGGCAAGACGTTTGAGGAGCTGGATATACTTTTTGCGAGGGGAGTCCCGGCGGCCAAGTTTGCTTCGTACAGAGTGGATGCCTATGCTGATGGGCATCAAGTTTTGAAGGAGGGTTGAGTTGCTATGGCGGTAATGATGCAGTATGTATTACAGGCGAGCACTGCACTCCGTTGGGAGTCCGGTTCAACAGCATGGTTGCGCGTGTCACAGGCCCAAGCCCAGCCATATCGTTTATTCGTATTATTGCGTATTCAGTTCTTGAGATCTATTCTATTCACTTGTGCTGCCCAAAGGCAAACGGAAGCCGCTCCTACTACGTAATGAAAATGGGAAATTAAAATTATATGGTTACACCGGATGAGTCTCGATGCCACATTTCTCGTGTCTCTCCCTTGATCCTAGGTCCTCGGCATGCATTCCCCAAAATCCGTCCCCTTCACGTGCGATCAACTTGCCGAATTGCGCCTTCGTCAACAGGCCCCTCATACCTTTTGAGACGCCTCGTTTTCCGGTTGGGGCGCGTCTAGGTGTTCTCCGCATCCAGGTCGCATCGACGGGGGGGGATTTGCCCACGCAGGCTTCCCCGCAAAGTAACCTCCGACGATCTCCTCCCAATGCCGACCTTGGAATGCACAGGGGGGAAAACAAGATTCACAGTCCGTGAGCGGCACAACGTTGCGTCGATGGATGCCTGGCAACAGAGGTTCAGGTCGGGTGGGGAACTAGGCAAAAATACAGCTGCCTTTTTTGGAGCACACACGACGTCATGATGCTTCAGGGGTTGTCTGGCCAAAAAAAAGCTATAACACGTATCATGGAAAAGCATGATTGCCGTTTGTTCAGGAATCAGAACTCGGCACCTTCACGTTCCAAAAGACTTTCGTCCCCCTTTCAACCATGACTTACCTCGCGGCCCTCTCCGTCTTCTCTGCCCTGTTCATCGGCCCGGCGGCCAGCCTGGCGACGAGGCAATCCCCTGCTGGGACGGCCACCGTCGACCTCGCGACGTCCATCGGCCCAGCCAAGTTCCTCGGCGCGGGTTTCATCTATGGCTGGCCCGACAACGGCACCAGCGTCGACACCAGCATTCCCGACCACCTGGCCCGGGACATCAAGTTCAACTCGTGCCGCGCGGGGGGCGCCCAGATCCCCGCGCCCGGCTGGGCCGGCGGCTTCGACGGCTACGTGGAGCGCTTCAAGTCGGCGCTGTCCAACTACCGCACCACGCGCAAGTTTGGTGGCGACTTTATCCTGCTGCCGCACGACCTCTGGGGCGCCGACAGCGTCCAGGGTGCCGGCACGGCGTTTCCCGGGGACAATGGCAACTGGACCGAGTCGGACCTGTTCTTGAAGCAGGTTGCTGCGGATCTCAAGGCCAATGACATGCTCGAGGGGCTTGTGTTTGACATTTGGAACGAGCCAGAGATCTCGTCGTTTTGGGCGCGGTCGTGGGAGCAGTACCTCGAGTTCTACGTGCGAGCTCACAAGATTATCAGGTGAGTTTTTTTTTATCTCGAGCCCACACTAAAGTGTACTGTTCTTGTCTTGCCGACTCGACATCCGATTGACCTTCTTTCCCAGGGCCGAGCTGCCGCAAACTCTGATCAGCGGCCCCTCGTTTGCCGACGCCCCGACCCTCACTCATGACAAGTGGAATTCGTGGTTGTCGGCCGTCGCCGGCAACAATACGATCCCCGACATTTGGTCCTGGCACCAGATTTCTAGTGCTGTAAGCAGCAAGATATCTCACATTCTACACGTCCGTAAACCCTTCCCTCGGCCGCCATGCTAACAGCTTGCAGCGTGACCTCGACCTCGTCGTCCCAGACTTCAACACCCTCCTCGTCCAGCACAACCTCCCCAAGCGACCCATCGACATCAACGAGTACGCGTGGCCGTCGGAGCAGACCCCGGCCCACAGCGTGTTCTACCTCTCGCAGCTCGAGCGCCACGACCTCCGCGGCCTGCGCGCCAACTGGGGGTCCGGCGCGGCGCTGCACGACAACATGGCCGACCTGGTGTTCCACAACGCGACCACCGGCTCGTACAGCCCCAACGGCGAGTGGTACCTGTACAAGTACTACGCCGACATGGTGGGTGAGCGCGTCGCCACCGCTGCGTCGGCCGACGCCAAGTCGGACGTCTTTGCCGTCGTCGAGGGCAGCGGCGCCAAGATCCTGGCCGGCACGCGCACGGTCCAGGGAACCTACGAGGTGGTGGTCTCGGGCTTGAGCCGACTGGGCCTCCCGACTGAGGGGAGCGTCCAGGTTCGCACGCACCGCTTCGACTGGGCTGGCGCCAAGGTCGACGTTGGCGAGCCGGTCGATTTGGGCGTGGCTAATGTGGATTATTCCTCCGACACGGTGAGTGACACTTGCACCCCTTCATTTCATCTGCTCTTTGAGAGTGGGACTAACAGTAGTCCCTGCAGCTCAAACTTTTGGTCACTTATCCTACAAACTCGACGGCATTTGCTTTCGAGCTTCATGGCGCAAATTAGTAAGCCTGTTGTGTAAAGAGGAGGTATAAAAGACCCGATCCCCCGCACCGAGTCCATGGTTTGTTGTGACCTCCAACTAGGAGAACCGCATTTTATTATTTCTCGCATCAATCTATACAGTGTGCATGATTTAATAGCATTAGAATTAGCTATTCAATTCTATTTATTGGCATAAATACTAGTACAGCTCTAATTTTAGCTCTGGGGAAATTAATCAATTACAAAGTTACTTTTTATTATTATCTCTTTCACCCCCAACACGCCTCTTCTCTCCTTTTGGACCTGTCCTACTTATTTTATTATTCCAGTCTTAGAATGAAATCCCTGCGATTCGTATGCAGCCCGAAATACAAAGGCAATGGTTATCCCCCCTCCCCCTATACTTCGTTTAAATACGCCGTAAATGGATACGGTTACAGTGCTATTATCGAAAATACAAACTGTCACCAAACTGCGCGCGCGAATGGCGGCTTTTTACTGCAATGTACCCGGGAGCCAAATCTGCCGATTGCATAAAAACGGAGATTGCCGTATATATTATAGATTAAACCATATTAAAATGCAAACCTGCGACGATGTTATGACCTCAGACTACTATTATTTGCCGCAAGGAAGCATCGAAGTGAAAAATAATGCAAAGCATATATACATGCTACTTTACGCCGTCGTACTCGCGGCTTACCTTCAACCACAACAACACGTGAGCCTTGAAATCGGATTTTTTACATTGTTCTGTATTACCAAAACCTTTCTTGCATGAATTAGCGATATGCGCCCCTCTGCAATTTTCAATCTCGCTGCCATTCTGGCCTTTGGGCCGCAGGTCTTTGCTCAGCCTTTGAACCTTGGAAACGATGCCCAAATCGTCGATTCTTCCAAAGACAAGCTCGACAGTCTTCAAGCTCGCACTTCGATCCCTGGAATGGTCAAAAGGTCGGAACCTTCGCCGAAAAAGAGCAAACCGGACGGCCAATGCTACTTTTGCAAGGGGGTTGGTGGGTGTAAATCCGGTTGTACAGCTGTGGATTAAAACACATGTTCAGGCGTGGCAGGGAAAGATGTAAAAAGCCATTGATAGCCAAATCCTGGTGCTATTTGGGGCCGACTGACTTCTCGTCATATTATAAGGAGTTTTATATACTTATTTTGGAGAGAGACTGCACGATCTATTGCACCGGTAGATTTTGGAATTTTTGCATTTGTCCACACAATTAAGGGCTGAGGTGAGGACCTCCTACTGAGCTGAATATTTGAACCGACTGTTTTGAAACAGGTTATATGAGCGTGGCGGGTAAAACAGTAAGATTATTGGGATGCATGTATATGTTGAATCCCGCCTGAGGCGGTTATTAGCCGGGAATAGGAACTTAAATGTCTCTGAAACAGACGAGAATCAAAAACCTAGTAACTGCATAATTAACAATCTCCGGGCCTATGCCATTTTATCGAAGCAGGACGAGCCGCGCTCTGGATCCCAAGACTTGCGGGTCGCGCAAATACCCTGACCTCGGAAAAGAGGCAGCTTTGTGACAAAATTCCAAGGCTTCTATTGCTGAATAGAGGTAAAAGACAGCAGGACCACTAGGTTTTTATTACCGCGATTCAGCTAGCCTTCACAATAGGCGCTGCTCCAGGGCTGGTTGTACCGCAGACGTCGACGCACTTCTGGGGTCGCTTGGATTAACCAAAAATTGACAAAACAATGCAGTAGATGTTTGCGGAGCAATTGTCCCAAGAAATAAAGGGTCACGCAGAAGGTGATGGTCGGATACATTTTGTTGCAGTGTTCACTGGAAATTAACCAAAGAGTCCAGATTAAGGAAAGGTCTATTGAGAGATTAAAGCCAGAAGAAAATCAAAAAAAGCCAAAACTAATAACCAAGCAGCAAGACTGACATGTAGAGCATAACCCGAGCTCCAAAAGCTTGAGCTCAAAATCACAGCCACCACAGTCGCTTGCTAGGACAAAATACCAAATGCGCCCCAAGCCATGCTACCTCTTTCTCACCCAAAACCCAAGGAGCGCCCGTTTCCTGCAGTGCCCTCAGAGAGAAAACAAAAGCGAAAAACGCGTTTAGTGAGCCGCACCATTAGCCTTGGCGGCGAGGTCACCGGCCGCGCCGGAGACGGCGCCCGCGGCACTCGCCACACCATGGAGGGCGGCGTCCTTGCCATCCTTGCCGAGCTTCTCGCCGGCCTGGATGGCAGGAGATCCGTTGACGAACGCGGTGCCGCCGGCCTTGAGCGCCGCGCCGGCGTTCTTGGCCTCGGCGCCAATCTCACCGCCGACGGCCGCTGCGCCTCCGACGACAGCGCCTCCGACAGCCGCTGCGCTACCGGCGACGGCTTGTCCGGCACTCTTGATTCCTTCCTTGGCCTTGTCCTCGGCATGCTCGGCCTTGTCGTTTGCCGAAGTGGCGGCAGCACCCAGCGAACCCAGGAACAAGAAACGCTTGTGGTTCCCGTGGCCGTCGTGGCCCATTCCGGATGGGGCCGCGCGCGGGGCAACGTGGGTGACATCACCCTCCATGGCCAGGCCGGGGCTGCGAGGCGAGAGGGGCGCGGCGGCGACGGCGGTGGCGGCCGCGATGGTGAGGAAGACGGTCTTGCTGAAGCTAGGCATCTTGAAACTTGTTTTGGTGAAGTTGGTTGTTGACTTGAGATTGGTTTGTTGTTGCTAATTGGTTTGGCGAAGCCTTGCTTGATAAGAGTTCTTGAGCGAAGGAATAAAGTGTGATGATGTTGTTGAAATGACTGTGGTACTAAAATTTAATAGTAGTTGTGGTAGCGACTGCTGTGCTGAATGCTGAATGTTGATGATGATGATGAATTGAAATAAAATTGACGAGAAGAAGGACTCAATCTCTTGTACTTATAGAGAATCTCCTCTGGGGGAAAACAAACACGATGGATGACCTTAATTCTTTATCTCGACATCCTGGTCAGGAATCGTATCGAAATTCGTGATGGGACGGTTTTAGGCCCGCCACTCCTGTCAATCTATTCTGGATCCAGTTCCCTTGCTATGCTTGCTCCTCGATTCTATTCTGGGGTGGTTTTGGGATTGATTGATCTCCCCAGACGCGTCAACGCTTAGCTAAGCTTGTGACTCGGAGCGAGTCAACCAGGGGGTCCTGCCGCGGCGCCGTGCCAAGGGGATGCCGGCTTCTTTTATTTGGCATTGCCGCCATCGGTTCGCTCCGATTTTGTAAACATTCTTGGCAACATTTCTTGGCATACACTTGGGACGAAAGGAATGCAGTTAGCTCTTTAAACAAATCGAGATAAAGTTTATCGTATTTTTTCTGCCTCTAATGAAAATATCTATTCTGACCGCATCCTCGGGACCGTGAGACGCTCGCAAACTCGGCCATCTACTACGCTTACAAGTCAGGCAATTATGGACAGCTCTACCAACCTGAAAGTTGAAACACAGATTACGAAGATCCGCGAGTACATTCTTTTTTCACGGCAGTCTAGCTTAGATCCTTTAGCGCTCTTTCTTTTCTCAGCCGCTTCAAAACTGAACTCCAGAGTCAAAAAAAGACATCTCCTGAACAACTCGACTCGGCGCTGGATGACGAGGCAGGACTGTCGTAATCCCTCCCCGTCTTCTCAGGATAATCAAGACAGAGTGCGCGAGTTGATGACTCGCGATGGTCCCCGCATGCGTCCTTTGAATTTCGCTGGGGCGGACATCGCCGCTTCGCTCTCGTTATAGGATCACATACCATAGTATAATTGAGGAAAATAACAAAAATACCCACACAAAGCAAAATCAAATACGGGCGTGCTTGCATGAACCTGGGGCTAAATTTAAATGCCCGCTTCTATACCTAGACCCCGCTACCCTACCCCTGCGTGCCTGTCTGTCAATGCTCAATTCTAACAGTCCAACTACATTTAACCATTTGACGTTTACCAAACTGCGACAGATGTCGACATTTTGGCGTGTGCTAAACTGTGGTGCTCTGTGCAGCCGCACCTCCTTTGTACTTTCGATAATGTCCAACCCTAAGGATGGAACCAAGAGTTGCGAGTAAACTCGGCGTACGTGAGCGGCGATCGGAGGGACATGGGTTGCCAGTCGACTGAAATGGCTTTTGCTCACAGTTTTTACTCGGGCATAGCCGCAAAATAGTGCCAGCTTGTTTATAAGACGAGTCGACCTAGTGCAGATGACTCTTTATTTCATTTACGACACTTGTATTACTTCCTTCTACTGTAGAAGCGTCACGACAAACAGAGACAGTGTTTCACGTGTCGTCTGGCCCCTTGAAACGATGCATTGGTTGACTTGTTGGTATGTTGCATGGAGAGTGGCTTGTGTGTTATCTTCAGTACTACCTAAGTGCTCTTCATTTAACTGGGGCTTCGATACTTCTAAATGTAATGCGTTGTTCTATTGTCTCTCTTGTCTTTGCACCCTTGCCTCCGCTGGCTTTCCGAAGTGTCCCCCACCACGCCTTCATCTTCCTACCGATATGAATCCTGGCACCATTGCGTTGCTTGATGGCTTTCCAGCAGCGGGTGGTTCGAGGCTTTGGTCAACGAATTATGCGCTCGCCGAGTGCTTCTCAAGAATATCAGTGGCAGGACTGGCAGCGAACGAACTTTTATTTATCAGCTCTCCACCTCGGGGCTTCAGTCCACATTTTTCCTAACGCCGCCTCTAAGAGATCGTTGGCACAGCAATAGGTCCCCCTTTCACATATTCATGTTGTCCTGGGGCTTGATCTGCAGTCAGGAACCATGAAAAGATTATATTTTTTCCTGAAGGGACTGGGGAATCCTAGAGACTTGGACGGAGATTTCGAGTAATTAGTCAGGTGTGCAAAAGATCTAGACTCCGACCCGCAAACTTCCACTTTGGGCATGCAGGAAGTCGGTTCCTTTGTCTCCGGGACAACCAGGCGGCACTGTGCAACCAACACCAGGTGTTTAATATTGCTAGGGGATATAGCGAGGAATAATGTCAGGATCATGCAAGTGTTGGGCAGGGGTGATTTCGGTGCCTCCAAATGTGTCCAAGTAAGAAACCTGGCAAGCAAAGAGTAGTCGTCAGAGTAGTTTGAAGAACCTCACCACAACGGCCCTTGAAAGCGCTTCGCACGTCTTCTTGGACTGACCAGCTTTAATAAAAGGCTACGCTCTTGCGGCGGTCTTCCTCGGGGAAGGTGAGCAAGATACCCATGTCATTTACTCATAATTCTGCACAAACTTGCTGGTATCAACTGTCCGAGTTTCTCTCCTATCAGCCAGTGTACGGAAAAGGTGCCTAGGAACCACGTAAAGAGAAATCCAGGATGAGTTTTGTTCCTCCAGGGGACAAGAATCTGTGACAGTCTGCATTTTAATCATCTCGTCAATTGTATGCGTGCATTGCCAGATTCGACCTCCAGGCTACAGCACGACTATCCCCGTTGGGAAGCGGCTTGTCACAAAGCTCAGCGACTCTGATGACGTGAGCAAACTCTGCACGCAATAGACAAGGAGAATGATAGTGAGGTCTAGCTGCCGGGACCGACTTGAACAGGTGAGCGAGATTTTGCAAAAGCTTCACTTGAAATACGGGTAAAGTGTTGACTAATCTAGAGGTAAACCTTATTCCTGAGTAAAAGTCGAGGCGTCATTGTTGATATAAACCATTTTGCTCCCCTCTTAATATTGTCGTGGGCGGGGAAGCATGACCGCGCGCATTCCCAGCGGAGGAGTGATACACAGCCTCACGGCAAGTTCCGTCTTTGGTCAAAGGTTTTTTTCTTCTCGGGCCTATTCAGCGGGGAAATCGTTAGAGACGCCAGCCACAAAGAAGTCCCAGTGATGATGTTATACATCACGTGAGACAGAGCCATTGCTAGTGCGGCATAGCTGTCAACCCCCTTAGCGCTGGAGTAAAATGGGGATTGAGTTCAACCAAAGATTGACAAGTTCACGAATAGAAGAAGGAACCGATGCGCTGGCTTGTGAAGGAAGATCCCGACGCTAGCCAAGGCACCGACGGATGACAGGTGCTTCCAGTCAAGATCATTCGCCAAGTGGCGGCCCTTTATTACCGGCACTTTGGTTTCCGGGCCTTTTGTGGCTTGAAGATGACTTGAGGAGTAGCCGGACTGGCTTCAACGTGACTCGCTGGTGTGTGTTTGGACTCTGGTCAACTGTGCGGAGATTAGCGCTTCCTCGCACATAATAAATATACCATGTAATAACGCCGCGTATCGCCCTTTGTGTGGTTCCTTTGGTCGTTTTATACCAACATTCTCGTTTTTCTTTTTGAGACGCAACAGCAAAGCAACCCACAACATGCGTCTACTCCCAGCTCTTGTGCCATTACTGGCTGCTTTTACCATGCGGTTGCATCTAGCCTCGGCAGGCAGCAGCCTCATTGATGCAGCTCAGGCGCTTCCACAGTGTGCTGTAGGTAACAGAACATGATCCAGTTCGGGAGAGCCGTCAAGTGTTCAGCATGTGGTTAAGCATGTAGCTAACACCGGATCCGAACCTCTGCCAACAGCTACAATGTGCCCTCCCAGCTGTCCAGGCATCCTCGTGCTCCCCAACAGACAAGCAATGCCTTTGCAAAGACAGAAAAATGCTGGCCAGCGTCGGGTCGTGCATGTTGACAGCGTGCAAGCCGATGGATAGTCTAAGTGAGCTTGATCCCACGATACTGATCCATACATATAAAACAAAACGCAGTTGCCCTGGTCCCAAAGCAAACAACTGACGGGCGAATCGCCACCCACTCTTTCCCAGGCACCCAGAGAACCTTCCACGAGCTTTGCGAAATGCCCGCACGCGACAGGCGGCTGCAGTTCAAGGCCACCTCTTGGGCGCTCTTGGGGATCTGCATCGCCGCCGTGCTGGTCAGGCTGATGCACAAGTTCGCACACGGGATCTCGGGCTGGCGCCTCGGCCCCGACGGTCAACCGGTGGGTGCTGCGCCGCCCGGGCTGGACGACCTGACGTTCGCGCTCTCGGTGGCCACGTCCATCGCCTTTTGGGTCATATGCATCTGCGGCATCGACCCGACCATCGGCAACCCCATCGGCACCGACCTCTGGACCCTGTCGCACGACCAGGTCACGCAGTTCATCGTCATGATGCTAATCCTCGAGATCCTCTACATCACAAACATCTTCCTCCTCAAGACGTCGTTTCTGCTGTTCTACCTGCGCATATTCTGCCGCGGCGGCGCCGGCGGGGGCACCGTCCTCGGCGTGGACTTTGGCCGCGTCGTGCAGGCCACCATGTTCGTCAACGGCGTCGTCTGGATCGTCACCTTCATGCTGGTCGTCTTTCGCTGCTGGCCGATCCAGTACCAGTGGACCGGCTGGGACAGACTGCAGCAGGGCCACTGCAACATGGATGCCCACCCGCTCGTGTGGGCGCATGCCATCGTCGGGTTGCTGATCGACATTTGGATGATCTACCTGCCGATATCGCAGATCTGGGGCATGAAAATGACCTTGGGCAAGAAACTCGCCGTCTGCAGCATGTTTGGCGTCGGTGCCTTGTATGAAGAATCACCTGTCTTTCTTTCCCCGAATATCTATGGCTCACGCCCTACTGACACCAGCATCATATACAGCGCTACTGTGGTCAGCATCCTGCGACTGCGTCTGGTCTTCCGGGCCTCGAGCGACAAGCGGAACTCGACCTGGGACGACTTTGATCTCATTCTATGGTCATCCCTCGAGCTCGGCGCCGGCACCTTTTGTGCGTGCATGCCTAGCCTTCGTCATGTCTTTATGGCCTTTATCCGCCGCGGCGCGGACAGCCTCTCCGGGAGGACGTCTTGTTCAAGCCGCATCTCTGATCGGCGGTCGCAACCGTCGGAGAAAGGGTCGAGAGGACGGGCCGATACCACAGCATCAGCCAAGACATGCTCGGAGACGACCACGGGGTCGGTTTCCCCGTCCGAACTCGAGGAGGGCGTCATCGACCACGACAGACAAGTCTCTGGCGGTCGTGGTTGGCAAGGCTGCTGCCCTCCAATGTCTGACCGAATGGTGGATGATCCGATTTCCACAAGTACGTCAGAGCTCCGTCCGAGTTGACGGAAACTCCATGTTTATCTGGACCTTGGCCACAAAAGAAGCCGAGGCTGGATTGTAGCGAGTTATGGTTCATGGTACTAAAATAAAAGCAGAGAAAGAAGCTTTAATGTTGGACAACTTGGAATCGTTCGTAGCCGGAAAAGGCTAATCGTAAAATTAACACGCTATCTAATGAAGTCTATACCTATTCAAAACAAACCCGGTCAAGATCAACTCCGTGAAAAATCCCCGCCGTATTTTCCCCGTACCCTTTGTCCCCCGGATTTTAAAAAAAGCGCATTAAACACTAGCGACGAAAGTGGCAATCTGCGTCGTCACGTTCTTGGCGCCCTGCCACAGGGCCCAGTGGGAAGAGTCGACGGTGCCCCTGGTCAGCTTGTCAAAGTACTTCTCCATGCCGACCGACAGGCTGGCCGGCAGGGCGGTGTCCTGCGTGGCGGTGATGAAGAGGGTCGGGACCTTGATCTTGCCGCCGGCAGCCACGAGGCTCTGCTCGTCCTGCCAGTTGAGCTTGGCGGTGCGGTACCAGTGCAGAGGCGCGGCGACGGTGTTCCTGGCGTACTCGTTGACGTAGTAGTCGAGGTCTGCGGCGGACAGGAGAGGGGTCGAGCCGAGGGTGGGCAGGTTCTCAAAGATCAGGCCCTTCTCGGCCGTGAAGCCGGGCTGGCCCTGCGGCGTCTGGGCTCCGTAGAACGCCAGCAGCATCTGGCGGATCTGGTCCCTGGTCTGCAGCTTGGCGTCGAGGGCGGGGTCGCGCATGGCCACCTGGTAGCCAAAGTTGGTCAGCCCGGCCTTGACGGCGTCGGCCACGTCGACGTATTGTGCTGTCGGCGCCGAGTAAGGAGTGGTGACGGCGATGAGGCCCTTGACGAGGTCCGGGTTCCAGAGGGCGACGCGGTAGACCATGGCTGCACCCCAGTCGTGGCCGCCGAGGATGATCTTCTGGCCGGGGGCGATCTGCTTTGCCAGCCCGGCGAGGTCGTCGGTCATCTTCTTGAAGGTGTAGGCTCCGAGGTCCTTGGGCGCCGAGGTGCGGCCGTAGCCGAGCATGTCGGGGGCGACGACCTGGTAGCCGAGCTGCGTCAGGGCGGGCATCTGGTAGCGCCAGCCGTACGACAGGTCGGGGAAGCCGTGCAGAAGGAAGATTGTTCCCTTGGGAGTGCCGGCCGGCTTGGACAGCAGGTAGCTGTAGGTGTTGCCCGACGCGACGGTGGCAGAGTGGCGCATCGCGTCGACGCCGGCAGGGGAGCTGCCAGTCGTCTGGGGGAGGGCCAAGGCCAGGACGGCCGAGGCGAGAAGGGCGATGATGGACGAAGGGCGCATTTTGGCGGTAGTGGGTCTTACTCGAAAAAAGGAGTGTCCGAGTTGTTTGTCTGTTGTGTAAAAAAGAACGAGTCAGGTCCTCAAAGAGAGTGACCAGTTGGATTATGACAAGGAAGATAAGAAAAACGAACAAGAAAAGAAAACTAAAGAATGTTCAGGTAAGACCGCTGTGAGCGTGAGTTGAGAACATTACAATTGTGCTTCAAAGCCGGACATTGCAATCTTTTATAATCCAAAGACTTCGTTACGGCCTCGCCGATTAGGGCAGCGATCTATAAGCTTTGGACAAAAATAGTTTGGCAATTTCGCTGCATGACGGGGCCGGGCGAATATACACGCCATTCAGGAGAGCAAACGCGAGAACCCTTGGCGTCCGGAGTTGCCAGGGCGCAGTTCATTCCTTTTACGGGGGGTTTTCCGCTGCTACTTTGACGACCGATCCCGTCAAAGCTGCGTGCGGGGTATTGGAGAAGTGGACAAGGATGAAGTAGAAAACTATGCACAGCCATGGGTTCCCATCGGCGAAAAAAAAAAAGACAAAGATGTTCCTGTTGCCGCCCTAATAGACGCGACTCGAGCGTGTGTCAACAAAATAGCCGAAGGGTCCAGCCCTCATTGGCGAGAAGAATTCACAGAAAGTCAAAACTGAGGGGCAGCTCTGTCACGCCCAAAACAGGAGGTCTCGACGTGGGTGGATAGCCCCTAATGGCTCTACTGCCCAAAGAGGTACATATACGGCAACCCCGACCGTTGACACGTGAGGTGCGACTCTTGCTGCAACCTCCTGCCTTTTCTACCTACCTATCGAGGTACACGTTGGGCCTGACGCCGATTTCAGAATTTTTTACGTCCTAGAATTCAACTGAATGAACCTCGGCAATCATGCACATCGTGTCTAAAGAAAGTCGGTATGGTTATATCAGAAGACGGCTCGCTAGCCCTTGCGCATGTGGACGAGAGAAATATCTAATATGGACTACACAAAAATTGCTTTGGGACTTTGTTGAAGAGTAGGTATCGGAGACCCTGTACACCTGAATATGTGTTAAGAGACCCTGTACACCTGAATATGTGTTAATATCTGCAAATATACCAAGATGCATATTGTTTGCACTCGGAAGGTAGCAGCACTTTGTATTCAAAAAGGACTTAAAAGCCGAGGGAGGCTTATGCAGCCAATCCGGCAAAGCGTTCTCCCGAGGCCCTGCCTATATCATGCAAGGACGAGAAAGGATCTTCGGACCCCAAGCGGCCCAGAAAACTCGGTTGACAGCTCTTAGTTTGTTTCTGCACGATCGACAGAGAATATTTCTTTGGCTCAAAGATGAGCCCAATAAAAAGAATGGCTCTCTTACCAGGGCAAAACATGATATCGTCGAATGAGCAGGCAAGATTCTTTTATTGCAGTCTCGAACCCGACCCAACCTTCAGTAAAAAAAAACGCTGTTCTAGCTTGTACAAATGTTTCAAGTCGCTCTCTGTGTCCAAAAGAGATGGTCATCAAGAAACACTAGTTTTGCTTTTGTTCAAATATGACTATGGTGAGATAGGGGGTTGCAGGGCTCTAATTCATGCCATCGGAGCTGGCATTAAGCAGCATGAGGTCTCTCCACCTGGACCTGGGGATTACGGGATGATGCTTGAGAGGTAGCCGTGTAGCTGCAATGCGTGCTGTCACACTTATACCTGCAAGTCTTCCAAGTGGTCGACTCCTGAGAATATTTTCTGTGTTGGCACGGATACATTGCGGAACCAGTGACATGTAGTGCGCCTACCGGTAGGTGCAAGAAATGTCGCGAAAATGACATGACACATCCCTGGAGAACAATTTGATATCGATCTACGAGCGAGTGAGCTTGAACCCTGTCGGAGCTAAGATTGACTTTACCCAGTATAACTTTAACCCGATTTGCGCCCTCGCTTGTAGCTGCCTATATTATCAAATCCGTTTGACCAATTCCGCTTCCCAAAATGTCCGGTCGGTGAGAGTAAAGCACCGAAAGAAATGGTTCCGTGAAACCTTTGCTACCTGGACCCTGAGGTTTTTTTTTGTTTTTTATCATGTCCTATAGGCTCAATTTTGTCGAATCGTGTAGTATGTTGCAGCGCAGCGAATTGTAGCACCAGCACAGTATCCGTAACCTGTGCGACACTTTATCCACTGCCGGGGATGTCTCACAAGGCACGTCGGTGGCGCGCGGGGAAATGCAAAGCAACGAGACAACAGGTCGGCGCAGTATAACGGTTTCGTTCCCGAACGGACACAACCGGTGGCTGAAGCTGCATGTGTCCTGGCCTGTCCACCTTGGGTATATACACATAACTCGGAGAATAGGTACAAGCTTCTATGCAATTGGCAATGGAGTTCGGCTGCTGCCGGTCCCTGTTCATGCTCGTCCCGGAGTAACTTCTCATTGCCCACAACGTCCACGTTGACAGCAACAAGCATGGAAAATCGAGGTCCTAGACCCACCTTGGCTCGCTTTGGCCCCTAAAAGTTCAGCCCTACAAGAAAAGAAATGGTATCATTGATACAGACAAACGTCTTCAGCGTGCACCGAAGAGATCTTGAGTCTGCATGGAATCTGAGTGACGGTTGCTGCAGAGGAGGGTGGATAATAATTGTGCCTCATCAATTTTAATTTTTTTGTCGAGGCGGTGCAGAACGATGCGGGGTGAAGATCACCATATTTGCGCGTTCGTTTGCGCCCCGGTCTTGGTTGTGATCGACCCCACGATCGTTAGCGGAGTAGGCCGAGACATGGCAACCAGCACCGGCGAAAGGCTAGCATGCCTAGCGTAGTGGCTAGTGGAAGCAGCTAGCGAAGACAGAGTGTGAAAACCTGCCAGGGCTCAACGTCATCCGTTGCCGGCCGGCACATTTGGCTCCGGTCGGTACGGGCAAGTGCTCCGAACGGATGCCCAAGGTGGCCTCACTTTGCAGAATTCCTAGCTATCCTAATTAGACTAGACTAGTTCTAGTCAAGAGCGAAGGCGTTTTGCTCAACTTTTTTTTCTTCCTTCTTCTTCTTCTGTCTTTCGGTCAGCAGGCATGGAGCTCGAACGCCGATCCAACCATACAGGGCCACTACAACAGGATATACCGGTATTACGAGGTATCTGGTATGGAGAAGATAAGCATTCTTCTGTACGTAGTAAGATACTTCGTACGAAGTACATACAGGACAGTCAGTACAGCAGAATAATTAAGGGCCTGCCAAATTGGGCATGGCGTCATCATCGCTTGGCATGCCAACCGAGTCATGCGGGCCTTGATCTGTGGGTGAAAATTCTCACGTTTAATTTCGCGACCTCGTACTCGCACCCCTGCAGCACACATGCCATCTCGTGTGCAGAACCAAACCCCTCAATTAAACTTGACGATCACGATCTTGCGTTGTATTGATTCATTCAAGATTTCTCAAATGCCCTACTTATTACCGGGTCTCTGCCAAGTCAAGTCAGTGCATTTCTCGATCAAAATCAGTGGCGTCTCACTGTCATGATTGAGGGGCGGACCAACAACCCACCATACTTGCTCGGCCGACACGCAGCGAATAGCGGGGGAGCAAGCTCCGGTGCTCAAGATCCAGACCTCCAAGGAGAAAGAGTCGTGGTTGCTAAAGAGACGAAGAGAAAGAAAAGAAAAAACAAGGCGGTGCGCCTGTTTCGTTCGTCCCAAACCCCGAGGCATATGATTGGAGAAGCAGGAACATGCACGGGTCACCACCACCTCCATCTTGCCCCTATTGCCCGCATTTCTTCAACGAATTGGTGAGAATTGTCGATTTGAAACTGTTAAAAGAATGGTGGAGTTGACGCCTCGTATCCTGGCAGTGGAGTTGGGCTCAAATTTGCATGCTAGCCAGCTAGCTGCCCTTGCTGCATTATCTTATCTCGTGTTTTTTCTACTTCTGGGCCAGATGGCACGCAGCGCAAAGGCAGCGAGCGTCGCTCAGCTGGGGGATCTTCAAATTCCCCCCCCGTGCCCACAATAAATAATTAAACCCCGTTCATGCCAGACTTGGCAAAGAATTCTTACCATGCAGCCAAGGCAGGTACAGAGCTCTACCGGGAAAGCGGCCGCGCTAAGGTGCGCATGGCTTCTTTTGTCCACGACGTTCTGTCCGGCACCATCATGTAGTTATAAACTCGTCGCTGGGGTTTCCCCCGTGATGACGGTCTTGCTTCCCCCTTCCCCTCGCTCACTCGCCTCCACGCTCTTTTAATTGTCATTCGTTTTTGTTTGCTTGTTTTTTTCTTCCTCGGGGCAAAATGAAGTTTCTCGCTCTTGCCAGCCTGGCCACCTGCGTCGCGTCGGTGGCAGGCTCCGGGCCCGCTGCTGACGGCGCCCGGGCCGAAAAGCGCGAGGTCAGCGGCTCCTACATTCCCACCAAGGCGCCGTATGACAATCTCTGGCTCAAAGTCACCGACGAGGAGGAGAGGGATATCATAAGCTTCATCGACCGGGAGAGAAATGTTTCCATGTATGTATTTGCGAGTTTTCAGATTCGGTGTGATGAAAACGAAAAATCTTGCTAACGGAGAGAGACACGCAGTCCCTTGGGATTCAACTTTGTCCGATCCTCCATCTGGCTGCTGGCCCCCAACAAGACCGAGGCAAGTCTGTACCTGTCAGGCCAGGGCCAGAAGCCGAAGCGGTATGCGCGCATCATGGGCGACGGTGATTGCGTGGCCCGCGAGTACATGATCGGACCTCTGCCCGTCAGCAACGCGACGAGGGCCACTGCTCTCGACTACATGTACCGCGGCAACGCGACGCTGGTGAGCAACTCTCAGTGGTGTACCGGGTCGAGCAGCAACAGCAAGCTCCGCCGCGACGCTGCCGAGGAGGCCCGCGCCAGCAGGGAGAAGAGGACCCTGGAGCGTCGCGAGCCCTCCAACCCCTACAACGAAAAGATGGGCTGGAACGGCGACGAGCTGCCGCACGACGACCAGTCGCCCCCGGTGGCCATCCTGCCCAACGGCGCGCGCCACGAGTTCGACCCCGAGCAGAACTACGTCTCGTGGATGGACTTTACCTTTTACGTGGCCACGGGGCGCGCGGGGCTTTCCGTGCACGACATCCGATACAAGGGCGAGAGGGTCGTGTACGAGTTGGCCATGCAGGAGGCGCTCTCGCACTACGCCGGCCCCGACCGGGCCCAGACGTATGCTTCCTACATTGACGTGACCATCGGCTTCACGGGCTTCAACCTGATCCCCGGGTTCGACTGCCCGTCCTACGCGACCTACACGGACGCCTTTTGCCTGTTCGAGTTCCCCAAGGATTTTCCCATGAACCGGCACTACAACCGCCAGTACCGGACCTACGACGCGACCAGCAACACGGCGTTTATGCTGCGCAGCGTCAGCACCGTCGACAACTACGACTACATGACGACGTACGAGTTCCGGCACGACGGGTCCATCGAGGTCATCGTCCGCGCCTCGGGCTACATCCAGGGCTCCAGGGCCGTCAACGAGGAGAAGGCGTGGGACTACGGGTTCAAGATCCGCGAGGACCTCTCGGGCTCCATGCACGACCACGTGCTCAACTTCAAGGCCGACCTCGACATCTACGGCACCAACAACAGCCTGTTCAAGACGCAGTTTGTGCCCCACCAGGAGGTATACCCCTGGTCCAGCGGCGCCGTGGTCAACACGATGAAGGCCGAGCGCAGCTTCATCACCAACGAGGACCAGGGCAAGATCAACTGGGCCCCCAACGCCGCGGCGTCCTACGCGGTCGTCAACAGGGACAAGCCCAACGAGTTTGGCGAGTACCCGGGCTACAAGATCTACCCGTCCACCGGCTCGAGCATCCACGTCACGGTGCAGAACTCGACCGTGTTCCCGCGCGAGATCAACTGGGCGACGCACCACCTGTACGCCCTCAGGCGCAAGGACTCGGAGCCCGTCTCGGCCCACCCCATCACCGCCTGGGACAAGGCCAAGCCGCCGTTTGTCGACTTTGACAACTTCTTTGACGGCGAGTCCCTGGAGCAGGAGGACCTCGTCGTCTACTTCAACCTGGGCATGCACCACATGCCCGACACCTACGACCTGCCCGTCACCGTCTTCCAGGGCGCCCAGTCCGGCATGACCCTGCGCCCGCAGAACTACCAGCGCAGCGACGGCTCGCTCTCCACCAGGCAGCAGATATACGTTGACACCAGGGAGGTCAAAAAGTACGGCAGGGAGGATCTCGAGGGGTCGTACGACCTTGCCAAGGCCAACCCGCCCTTTTACCCTGGCCTGGGCAGCTAGCCTTGACGTTGACATGTTGGGGACGTTTTGTTTCTTTTTGTTTTCCGTTTGATGTCTTGTCTACGAGCGCTTCGGTTTGTGTTGCAGGGCTTGTTCTCAGGGTTGGGTTTTCATCGGTTACGGGCTGGGGTTGGATATACGATGTACTTTAAATCAAAGTGGAGTTGACCATGACGATCATTTTCACACTCCCACGTCTTGGTGCAACCGAGTTTATGCACACGGCGCCCTGTATACAACTACTGCTCAACTTGATTTGATAATATGTTACATGATACACCGTGAAAACAAAAGGCGGGATGGGATGCAGCTGATCATCAAGGCTCGACTGATCAACACTTGGGCTCAACTGCCTTTGGTCATCATAGTCATGCGATTTCGCAATCGCACCATAGGTCAGATTCGGTACCATTTCCTTACATTAAAAAGGCCAGCGTGTATCAAAGCTCTGCGCGGGATTTCCTAACAAATACAGGCATCCAATCCAGCGGCGAATCAACCTCGATGGTTTGCCCGCCTTCAAAGCTCTCGGCCTGTCCATTGTCGTGCTTGAAGCTGACCCAGCACTGACCATCCTTGAGCCGCGGCAAGTATACTCTGGCCACACGAGAACCTGGACTCAGCACCGGACAGCACAGATAGGCATCTCCGTACATGTACTGCTCGGCCCCCATCAGCCAGCACCTTGGATCGTCCGGGAATTCGTAAAAGAGCGGGCGGATCACTGGGCTGCCGCGCTCGTGCGCCTCCGCCATGCGGCGCCTGGTATAGTCCCGCAACGCCTCCCGGACAGCCAGGTACTTTTGGCAGATGCCGTAGACCTCCTCGCCGTAGGACCAGACCTCATTGTCGGCGCCGCTGCTGCTCGGCTCGGTGCCCCGCTTCGGCTCGCGATCGCCGTGCAGCCTCATGACGGGACAAAAGGCGCCCCACTGGAACCACCTCACAAACAGCTCCCTGAAGGCCGGGTCGTCGGGGTCGCCGCCGTGGAAGCCGCCAATGTCGGTGGTCCACCAGGGCAGGCCGGCGATGCCCATGTTCAGACCCGCGGCCAGCTGGTTGCGGAAGCTGGCCCACGACGAGGCGATGTCGCCGCTCCACACCAGGGTGCCGTACTTTTGGCTGCCCGCCCAGGCGCAGCGGATCAGGTTTACCACGTTTTCCTGCCCGGCTTGGGTCTGGCCCTCGAAAAAGGTGCGGGCGTACTCGCGCGGGTAGATGTTGCCGACGGACAGGTTCGGCCCCAGAAAGTAGCGGTAGTTGTCAAAGTCGTAGATGGAGTACTCTGGCTCGGCCTCGTCGAGCCAAAACGTCTTGATGCCCTTGGCATAGTAGTTTTCCTTGGCTTTGGCCCAGACGAACTGTCGGGCAGCCGGGTTGGTGGGGTCAAAGTAGACCGTCTGTCCTTGGAACTCAAAATTCGTGCGGACGCCCCTTTCCGTGCGCACCAAGAAGCCATGTTCCATCATGTGGCTGAAGTTGGCCGAATGTTTGTCGACGGTCGGCCAGATGGATACCATGAGTTCAATGCCAAGCTCTTTGAGCTCTTGGACCATCGAATCTTCAAAGTGGTGTCAGCGAGGCAGTCCACTTGATGGCGACAGAGACTTTTGTTTTCGCGGTGCATAGTATTTGGCAGAACCTACCTGGATCAGGCCAGTAGCGCGGATCGAATCTCCATTCTCCTTGGATGGGCCAGTGAAAAAAGTCTATGACTATGAGATCGAGCGGGAGCTCACGGCGACGATATTCCCGAGCGACTTGGAGCAGCTCCTCCTGCGTCTCGTACCGCAGCTTGCACTGCCAAAACCCCAACCCGTACTCTGGCATCATGGGCGGCTTCCCCGTGACGTTGGCATATTTTCCCACAATCTCGGCGGGCGTATCCCCAACCACCAGCCAGTAGTCCAGAGCCTTGGTCGAGTAGGCCTCGTAAGAGGTGGTGTTCTTGCCAAACACGACCCGACCGACCGCCGGGTTGTTCCACAGCATGCCGTACCCCAGCGACGACAGGGCAAAGGGCACGCTGGCCTGCGAGTTGCGGTGCGCGAGCTCCAGGTCCAGCCCCTTGAGGTCCAGGAACGGCTGCTGGTACTGGCCCATGCCAAAGATCTTTTCGTCGGGCGACTGGCTCTCGAACCTCGCCGTGAGGTGGTAGTCGCCTCCGCGCAGGGGCTTGAACTCGCGCGCCTCCACCTCGATGGCGCTGCATTTTGCGTCGAGCAGGTCGCGTCGGTTTCGCGCGTACTCCTCCAGCACGACGATGCCGTCTGCTTTGTGGATTGTGATCTTGCCGCGGCTGGTCACCACTGCTTTGACTTTGCCGTTTCGGATGGTCGCGGAGCCGTTCTCCGCCGTGGTCATCTCATGGTCGGCTCCCTGCGGTCTTTCGTCAAGCGCCCATGCCTCCAGTGGCATTGTGTGGTTCTTGGTAGCTCGGATCCGAAAGGCGTCAGGGCCCCATGGCTGGATCCATACCTCCTCTCCGTCGTATTTGTACACGAGGTGCCCATCCTTTTCGTAAATCATGGCTGTTCAAGGGCAGAAAGGATCACGTTGAGCTGCAAATCGGTGCAAGACCAAGTCACCAAGGTAACTCCGGAAAATGGGGGTTTCTTTCCGCACCTGGATGGGGGCAGATGGGCAAGAATAATATAGGTGAAAGTGCGGATATCGCCCCGCAGGAATAGGTGCGAGGAAAAGACTCTCATGTGGGAGTGTCGGTTAAATGGACAGTCCCCCGCAGAAACCCCTCAGCGGCTGTCCATCATGTCCGCCTTCTCCAAGTTTTCCCCTCTGCAGCTCTCGGACCTCTGAGCACAGCTACCTCAGGCTTGGAATTGCGCACAGTAGCTTGATGAGGATGTCATACGGTATATCAAACCATCCTTCCCCTATACACCGCGCGATTGGATACAACAAAGCCAGTCTATACTGCATTAGTAATACTAAGTATATCGGCGAACCCTTGCATTCACCATTCAAAGGTCCTCCTACAACGCTGCAGCAATAATCCTCCATGGTATTTCACAGCGAAACACCCACTGTCACGTTCTGAACTTTGCAGCCATTTGCAGGTTCAAGTTGCCGTCCGTCCAAGGCATCGGAAAGCCACTTCAATGCTCTTCTACCACCACTTATAGCCTCATCCTCGTGACCTCCAACTGTATTTCTGTCATACAGAACGTTTGCCCCAACACCGCATATCCTGGCTACGTGTTCATCTGTAGTTCGAATGTTGGTGTTCTCGTCATGTATCGCCTTGTATGCATACACCGGCATCTGGGGAATGCCGTCTAATGAATGGGTTTTGTTAGGATCGTTTTGATAAAAAGGGGGCAAAACCCAGGGCAAGACAACTCACGATAGCTCTCATGCCAGTTGTTACCAAACACCCGGGCCAGCTCAGGTGCTCTCATGATCTCGTCGCCGTTGGTGAAATAACCAAATATGTCCTGACCAGAGAAAAGAGCAATTGCTTCCGCGGCCGGGATGTGCAACGCACTGAGGAAGCTGGTCGCGTTATGTGTCCCCTCCTTGTGGAGGTGATCGACCAAGTATTGCCGCGCCTCTGGATACTGAGCGGTAAGACCGAGGAGCGCATACGGCACAATCGCAGCTACCGGTGACCCCGTGACGTTTTATATGATCTGGGTGAAGTTGGAAAGCACACCTCCGATGGCTATGCCGGCAATGTCGAGCTCGGGCGCGTACGAGGCCTGCAGCTCGCCCGCAAAGCCGCTGGCGAATGCGCCGCCCGAGTAGCCCCAGAGCGCATAGCGTGCGCTGTCTGGCTCCGTGAGATTGGTGAAGGACAGGACAGCTCGCACAGAGTCGAGGACTGCATGGCCGGCCTGAGGCCCCGCGGAGAATGCCGCCTCGGGTCCTTCAAAGTCCGGCACGCTCACGATCCAACCCTGACTTAGACCTTGTCGGACGTCGGCCATGATGTTCTCTCCGTATATGGTCGAGAGGCCATAGCTCGGGCTCTGGTCAACGTCAAGAGTGTTGTAGGGTATCTGATAGGAGAGCAACGCGGGTTTGTTCCTGCCAGCTCTGCTCTCCTCGGTTGGGAGGAAAACAGTCGTCACTGCCCACGACGGCCTGTATAGGGTGTCTGTTGAGCGAAACAAGAGCTGGTGCGCCTCTACTGAGTTGTTGGCGAGAGCGGTGATGTTTGGGGGCGCCTGGCGAGTGCGCAGGATTGTTCCCGGGGCTTTGCTTTCGAATCCGGGTGGTGCTGCGTACCAGGGATCTTGGCTCGGTGGAATCAGTTCCGTGGCTAGGACGGTGGTCAGAAGCCCATAAATGGGCATCCACACATTAGCAAACCTGCCCATGGTGAAGAATCCTTTTGGGTCGTAACAGGAGCCGCTGCTGTTCACCGCTGGACAGCTTCGATGGTAGAAGAACATTTCAACCGGGTCGATGCTGATAATCTTTATAATGCTGAACGCCTTCTCTTCCACACTCGTCTCCACGAGCAGGTTTGAGCAATTTGCAACATCCTGCAATATCCAGAGTGGTAGGTGGTGCCGTGAGTCGGATACTTTTTGGCCAATGATCAAGGAGTGCAAGCGACGGTGCGGCTTGGCGCTGACCAAAATCGCGGGGGCGGGTAGGTAGGCTGCAGAATAATTTGCATACGCGCAAACGTTGTCATTGCGTGACTAGGCACCCCCAAACATATCATTCATAATGGCAACTTGTTTGCTGCTTCCCAGCTCTCTGTCCTTGACGACCCTGAGCGCCAAATAATTCCCAGTCACGTAGATTCTGCCGTCATCATGTTCCACCGGTGAGTATTTCACAACCACACCGTTTGCAGCTCCAGCATATGTCACAAGTGCGAACCATCGGATGTTTTTGCCTTGCAGTGTAAGCAATTTTCCGCTTCTCAAACAGCGCAGAGGCAGTGGCTCGTCATGCGCCTCCTGAGCCTTGATATCCCGGATTTTCAAGCACAGGAGCCCATCCACCACGGATGCATGGCAACTGGAGCTGTCTGCCCTACCGATGCTCGGAAGGCCTGGCTCCTGCTTGTCGTACGAAGGCACCCAGCTGCACTCTCCATCCCACTCGAGCTCTCCGCAGCAGGCCAGGATGTTGGTACCGATGTGGCCGTCGTTTATCAGCTGCGTCAGCAGGTCTTTACGTGTTGTGATGCCTTCCAGAACTAGATTGAGCTTGATTCCGGCCAATGGCAGTGCCGCTCGGAACACCTCGTCTGGACTCGTGCTCTCTCTGGTCAACAAAGCATCCATGACGTTTCCGATTTGGACTATGCCGAACTCGAGCGCCTCCAGCCCTACACTGCCAAAGGCTGTGGGTGCGATTGCGTGGCACGCGGTAATACCACGGCTCTTGCCCATCAGGCATTTCCTGCCCACCACCCGTGACAGTGGCCCCAGGCTCAACATCAATGGCCAGGCGAACCCTTGAGTCTCCGTGTGCTTCCGACACTCGGCGGCCACCTCGACGAGGGCGGCATCCAGGCTGATGGATTCGCTGGGTCCCTGTATGAGCACGACGGGATGGTGGCTGCATGCCCCTTCTTGGTAGGTCCAGGCCCTAGTGTGCCACGCCGCCTCTTCCCAGGCCCTTCCCAGGTCGTCCCAGCCCTGGGTCACCGAGATGTCCTGCTGCGACTTGACCAGAACCAGCGTCTCGGCGGCTCGGGCGTATATATGTACCATCTTTGCCAGCTGGTCTGCCTTTTCCTCGTCGTCGAACTGGTTTATACACCACCTGTCCACCCAAAAGATCCCTTGACCGTCGGCGGCGTACCATCTCAGCTTGGCCCTCAGATGGTCGTCATCCCATTCCTTCCACACGTAGGACACCGCGCAGTACGGCGCCCCTCCTTCATACCTGCGGATCTGCTCTGTGGCCGAATCGTATATCCTGAGAGGTTGAGCTCCGTGGGCCACACTTCCCACGGCGCGCAGGCTGGCGCAATAGTCCGTCTGCGTGGGGGACATGAGTATCGGGCATTGCAGGGACTGCATGCCGCCCCTCGCCAGGACGTCTCTGGCAGCCACGGCTAGGTTCTTTGCCGCATCTGGTATCGGCTCCAGCATGCCAACCATGGTCACCACAGGCAGCGCCCCGCCCCAAGCCAACATGTCGCCCAGATCCTGGGCTCCAAGGCTGCCTTCCAGATGCGCCAGCCACCTACGGGCGAAGTCGCCCAGGGCCGATGTGTACTTTTGATAATCCTCGCCGGCGCAGGTCACGGCGACCAGCGCAGTGCTGAGCAAGGCCGCTGCTTCGGCTGCTGAGCTTTCCGTAACGATGCGTCCGCTTCTGCTCTGGGTCACGTTGCAGGTCGGGAAATAGCCGTTGAGGCCCACCTCGGCCACGCTTCCGTCTTGTTTATAGTCCACATACACGCCGCTTCCGTGGGGCATGGAGCATATCGCCCCGTCCCTCATCCTTCCCCATGACGACCACATGGCGTCGCCCAGCATGTCGTCTCCCCACGGTCTCGAGCCGAGTATCGTGATCAGGTCGATTCTGTGCTCCACCTGGAGCTTGTGCATTGTTTCCCTTCCAGCGTCAGGACGATCCGACATGATCCTACTGAGCAGAAGGACCATCTCCTTATGATGACCGGCGTCTTCTTCAGCTAGCCCGGACAGCATTCGCCGCACAGGGGCACGCCGGCCCGTCCTTGCAGCCTGGGAAGCCGTTTGCACCGCGCCAAACGCCCATCTTTCCGATTGCATGCGCCTACCCAACAGTCCATCTCGATGGCCGGGGAGCCCCGGTACCAAACGCCGGTGATTTTCACGACGTCTGGAGGGGATCGAGAATTGACCGTCGTCCGTTGCATCCATGATTGTTTGCTAATGTGAAGAATAATGACTCGCGCATCATTTCATTCAGGTCAAGGATGTGATGGGACGAACAAAGGAGGTGTATTAGTATGGCTGATTGTGCTCATGCAATCCACAAGTCGTAAAAAACACAACTCCCTTGCAAAATGCCGAACGAACGCATCCGCCCACAACTCCCAGGCCCCCACGTCGTACAACGGCTCACTCCCACCTTATCAATAAATACCTCTTATCTGCAAGTGGCCCTCGCACTTCTATGAAAAAGCGGGGGGTGCCCTTGGAGCGCCACGCCGTGACAAAAGATGCTGGTTCGAAGGCTGCTAATACAGCGGCTGTTGCAGCGTTATATTAGGTACCTTCGGGAATTCTCGGCTCATATGCTCGCGTCACCAGCGACCGTCTGCAAGGCCATAACAAAATACGGGCTTTAGCAATCCTTAATCATACGACTACAAACATACATTTGAAATGCATGAAAGGCGCAGCGCAATTCGCGGGGGCTAGAAAGGTCAGCAAAGTGCGGGGTTGGAATATTTTACCAACAGTTTGTTTATTTGCGCATGTGCGTACATGCGTGTTGAATCGTCACGTGCACTGCGGTGTGATCCCTAAATAGACGGAATGAGCGAATAGATTTGTTGCGATTAATCACGCCTTTTGTGAGCTCCCTAGGAAACGACTGTACTAAACGGCCATAGGGCCCAGTTACCAACGGACTACTCACCACTCGGGTTATACCGCTAGTCAACAACATCCCTGTCAGTCTCGGCAGTGCCTACGACCGCAAAGGGTACACGACGAACAACGAACAATACCAGGCTCGACAGCCTGACGATATAGATCTGCAGGAGCCGCATACCGTTTGGGAACACGCGCTTGAGGCAAGTATCGAGGATAGTTTCACCGAATCATGCCTGAACCACGGAAAACATAACCGATAGCCAGTCGAAGTCCCAAGGTACTGAGGCCGAGGAAGTGGAACTGGCTGACTGGGGAAAATTCTACCGTTAGGCGGCGCGATTGTATCAAAGTTTGCGGGAGTAAACTTGAACTGAGTTGTTGGAAAGTTGATGATTTATTTAGTCTCGGCCACGAGACCGCGGTGTGCTGAGTAGTAAAGAATCGCACGCACGCACTACTCGCGGAAGGAACTCGGCCCGACATTAGGCAGATCCCTGCTACCACGCGCATGACTACCTAGACACCAGGATCGTTCCTCGTCGGAAAATACGCCGGGTACTCCCACACGTCCTTCCGGCGTGTAAACAGCCGGACAATCCAGCGGTAAGGCAAAACAGCCACAAGCACCAAGACAGCTACTGCGAGCATAAAGACCTTGACCCAAGCGAGCTCATCCATGGAGCTGCGGCTCTGCGCCCCCTCATCGTTCCCATATTTCTTTCCTAGCGTCTTCATGTCGCCAGCGCTGAGTGCCACAAAGAGAAGTCCCGTAGCAAAGACTGCAGCACCCAAGGTGGCAGCTAGCCTGATGATGATAATCCCGTTCCCGATTACGAGCCTCGCACCTTTTGACTGACTGCCCGATCCGACGGAGTGGGTGGCCTGGAACCCAGTTTCGTCCAATATCTGCATGGAAAAGTGTCAAGAGATCAAGAACAAGCGCCAGGACAAGTTGGGGGGTTTTTTTTTCTTTTTTTAGGAAAGTGGAAAGTTCGGGAGATTGGACGGTGGGAGATCCCCAAAAAGATTAAAGTTTTCGGTAGATGGCCGAGGAGGATTTTGCAGGGGAAAAAGAGTGGGCAGTGAAACTCACATGCGAATCGGCAAACACCCCAAAAGTCAATCCCTCGAGATTTTGGACGGCGTCGGCAGAGTGCCCCGCGTACTCAAAGGCCTCGGTGCCGTCGCTCCCTACTACATCCTGGAAAGCATCTGCGCCGCCTGCAGAATCGTCGTGGAAGTTTATCACGTCGTGCACTGATTCTGTTCTTGTCAAAAATTTCCGTTTTGCATATTATAAAAATGCTGCGGGGTGGGATTTACCTCTGCCTTCAATGAAGCCCCAGAGGCTTTGCTTGCTCTGGTGTGTGGCGACCTCTGTCGGCGTATATAATGGCAAGCTCCCGTCGTTGTGTGCTGCCATGGTTGCGTATGATGCGACAGATTGGATCTCACTATTTGGAGTGCTCCGGACAACTGAGCCTTCCAAAGGCTGCTGTTCTTTATTTATTCTCCTCTGTATGCAGCTAGCAGGGAATCTAGTCACTCTGCCGAAAGTTTAGAATCAGGGAATGATTTATCTTTGAACCCAAACAAAAATAGCGTTCAGCGTCTGTACTTGTGCTGCTCTGTGGTTGGCCAAAGTAAATTACCAAAATAGGACGGGAATCAGAGCAAGTAGTGAAAGCTGTTATTCCGCTTCGATCAAAGTTAGTTGGCTAATCACAAAGTTACCAGATCCGCGGGATCACTACAGACGTCCTCCGCCAAGTTATCCGGACTAGTCGTTTTTACTTTTCCCAACATGGACTTGGTTTCGTTTTTGCAGCAACGGACCGATTGTGAACAAATACCACTGTTTATTTCTACACTACCACCCCAGCTTGCTCCTTGAGGGGACCCAACGCCAGCAAAGACGTTCTTTGGATATCAAGAGGACGGACTGAATGACTCGGGCTAATTGGGCCTCGAAAGATCTTGCTTGGTAGCAGCGAACTACCTACCTATAAACTACTGTGGCCATCCGAAACGAAATTTGTGTTGTGCCACACAAGAACCCCGTCCCGATCCGGTATTGCCATATTCGTACACTCGTTACAGGATCGAGATAGGTAACCCATGTTTATTTCAAATTACATCGTTGACGAAACTGTCAACCGGTCGTTGCTAAAGCATGGAAGCCGAGTTATTACAGTCGGAACTGGCTCGGTTACATCCGAGCGGAGCTTGAACACATGCCTTTTGTCCAGCCAACGACCACGATATATTAGCCTGGAGAACATCACCGATTTGGAAGCCCTCAAATCACGTGTAGGAGAGGAGTTTGGCGTAGTCCAGCCATCAGGTGAGTCTTTCTAGGCTGGTTGAATTCGCTTTTTTATCCACCGGGCGCGGGGGGTGATTAACATGTATTAATTGACATAGAAATCACCTTCCACGCCGGAGATGGGACACAGCTTCACTGCCTTGGCGACGTATCGCGGTGCAGGTCCACCATTGACATCCGTATCGCCAAGATTCCCATCCATTCTCCCCTCGCCTGTAGCCGCGACGAGTTATACCCAAACCTTTTCGGCAACGTGGACCGTCTATGCGCCCGATATGGTGCAAAGGTGATCAAGACGGACAACATGGGGATGGTGGCGTACTACAGCAACGACCCGGTCATCGCGCGGCATGTGCTGCAGGAAGGGGGATTTTTCTCCAAAAGGACGCCGGACCCGGGGGACCCGCTGCATTTTGTTTCCGATAGCGAGGCCCTGCTCGGCGACGGCGACTCGCCAGCCTTTGGCCCGTCGCACCACTTCATACCACCATGCGTGGCCCCCAAGGCCGTCCGCTATTACACGCCGTCGGTGCAGCGGTCCGTCGAAAAGGCCTTTTACATCCTGGACGCCATGTCGGACGGTTCGCTCGCATTCAACGTCTACCAATACATGTTTAAACTGGCCGGTCAAATCGTCTGGAAAACCGTCTTCGGCGCCGATCTGGGCCATTTCAACAGCATCGAAGCCAAATCCTACAAAACCATCCACCATCTAAGCGAGTACCTGGCCTTGAAACAACGTTTATCCCTCAGGCCGCCCTGGTACGCAAATTTGCCATTCGGGGACCCGCGGCGGATGCGCGAGGTACGCCACCTCCTCTGGGCGGGTGTCGACGAGGCTATCGAACAGTGTTGTACGGATGCCTGCACGGATGAAAAAGAATCCCAGCTGTACAAAGGGGCGCTGCACACCAACTGCCTGGCCGCCGATTTGCAGAAAGCGGTGGACGGCAAAGGCAATAGATTACCACGCGAACATTTGGTCAACAGTTGTCTAGTACTATTTGGGGCCGGGTTCGTCACCTTATCAACGTTGTTATCGTGGTGCATATATGCACTGTGCCGGTATAATAGCGTGCAGGATAGGCTTTTAAAGGAGCTTTTGGACCACGGCGTTGCGGAAGACAAGGCGTGGACTATGGATGAGCTGAATGATATGCCATATTTGGATTGGTTTGTCAAAGAAACGCAGCGGATATATAGCCCATCGCTGCAGACCGCGCGAGTCGCCCAACGGGATGTGGTTCTCCCCGGTGGGGTAATGATATCCGAGGGTTCGGTCGTCATCCCAACATTATCGCACCAAGATTCAGTCAGTCGGGACAGCCCCGTGCGGTTTGATCCGGAGAGCTGGGAGACCAAGGCCGCGAGGACGCTGCCCCAGTCCAGGGGTTGCGCTGGGTTCAGCCGGACCTTGTTGGAGGTCAAGATGGCGATGGCGCTGCTGGTGTATCGGTACGAATTTTCCCACGCCACTGTGGAGCCCGTTGTTTATGATGCCGAGCTTTTGGCTGTCCGTCCGGTGAACTTGTACGCGAGAACAAAGAGACGCACATGTTGGCCGGGGCCAAGCCCTAAAAAAGAGGACAGCTTCTAGAACTAGTTGGGACTAGGACTAGGCGAGCCTGTCGAAACTTGAGCTTGTTGAGGGCATTTAACTTGTAATATTATATTTGCGTATTTTTGCACCCAACAATCTGTTCAAATGACCCGTAAATGGATACCATCACTATGCTGTTATGGAAAATACAAATTACTCCAGCGATTTGAAGTATCTGTATATATTATTTGCACGCACAGTTTGTAACGAACGCACGCATTTCTCATGCAACTCAAAAAATTCGGAACAATTCTCCCGTCCGTGCATTGAGTTTGTGCAGCGCTAATAATACAATGTAAATGGTGCATTGGTGCAATATATATACATATTGTCACGGCCAGGGTAAGCATAGCACGGAAGCTAGTCTATTGGCGCCTATCGACGAAGATTCTACTCTGAGGAGAGGAAAGGAAACAAACAAAGTTCTGAGCTTGACGCGACGTCGATAAAGGTATCACCCTGGTGGGTCGTTGGTCCAGGGTCAGGGTTAGGGTCTGGTGATCTCATGGTCCAAATGTCACACTACCCCCTTCCAAACCTCGTATGTCGACGCAGGAGATCATGCGAGGCTCTTGTCAAGTTAACCATGTCGTCGCTTTTTCCTTTTACCGTTTAACTCTCCATGCTCCGCCACGTTATCCTCCTGATTCGGTTCGTCCAACTTATCCTCGGCAGCGGCTTTTATCCAGATTGCCAATCGCTTCGGCGGTCCTGCGGCATCTTTGTACTTCTTGTGGAAGTCGTCAAGGGCTGTCGCTGAATTCTTGAAGTTTTCAGCCGGGTACCACGTGTCGTCTGGATCACATCCTTGCCATGCGACCTGGTATTGCAATATCTTACTCCGGCCAAATAATCGGGACGCTAAAACTTTATCGACCACAAACTCTGGTTCTCCGTTGATCTCTTCTGGCGGAGGCGGCTCTCTTTTCTGTTGTGGTAATGGGTCCATTGCGGCTTTGCGGAGGCGGTCTGCGTGGAACAAATTTTTTCCTTTAAACGATTCAGGTACGTCCAAAACATAGCTATATCCTCGTTCTTCTAGAATCTGCCATGGTCCGGTCCACTGTGAATCCAATCTGGTCGTCGGTGCGGTCGTCGGAAACCCTTTTTTCTTGACGAAAACATAGTCGTTAACCCCAAAATCTACTGGTCGCCGCTTTTTGTTAGCTTGTTCTTCCTGCCTCGCCTGCGTTTTTAGCGCGTTTTGGCGAGCCAACTCTTGGACTTCTTTAGTCTGGCGGACGATCTGCAGCGCTTTTCGTTTCTGGTCTGAATCAACGGTCGTGGTTGGCAGGTCGGTGGACAGCGGGTTTCGGGGTTCGGTCCCGAGCACTACCTTTAACGGGCACATACCAAGGCTGGAATGCCACGCGGCGTTGTGGGCAAAATCCAAAGCAGGCAAATGTACGCTCCAACTGGTCTGGTATTTGTCGATATAAAACCGCAGCTTTTGGTCCAGTTCCTGGTTGGTTATCTCTACGGCACCTTGTGTTTGAGGGTGCAGGGCGCTGCCGTGTCGGTGTTTAGTACCCGTAAGTTCATTTATCGTCTCCATGAATTCGGAGATGAACGGCCCGGCGTTGTCGCTAATCCAAACGAAAGGTAGTCCTAGGAAACGGTATAGGTATCGGTAATATCGGGAGGCCAGGATTTCTGCTGTGTCGGTCTTCTGTCCTGGGATGGTGGCTATCAGGCGACTGAACTTGCAAACGAACACCCACACGTAGTCGTATCCGAACTTGTCTTTGGGCATGTCCTTTCCGTCAACTGCTACATGTTCCCAAACGTAATTCGGTATCGGTAGCGGATGCAATAGGCCCGGGGTCTTGTCGTGTCTGCCTTTATTTCGCTCGCAGTCGTGACAGTTTTTGATGTATTTCCGAATGGTTTGACTCATGCCCTCCCAAAAATACCGTCTTTTGATCATTTGTATCGTCTTGTTCTGTCCTGCGTGGGCGAATATTTTGGGCTCGTGAGCTTCACGGATCAGAGCGGTCCTCAAAAAAATCTGTCCGTCTAAAGTCGTTTCCGGGACGACTAGCTTTCCTTGGTGTTGGCCTAGCTTTTGCTTTTCGTTCTCTTGTCGTATTAGGTCTACCAAATCTGCGCCGCTCACCACGTGAGCGTTTGGGTCGGCAGTGCTGACGGCGGCCACCGTAGGTGTGATCTTCTCAGGTGGGATTAAAATCATTGTTCGTTCTTCTTTTTCCCGAGCTTTAACTGTTGGAAGGTCTGCCGTCTTGCGGGACAGGGCATCGGCGGCTATATTGTCTTTGCCGCGGCGGTACTGAAACGTAATGTTGAAGTTGGCCAGGAAATCTGCCCAACGCACCTGTCGAGTCGAAATGAGTCGTTTTGTGGAATAGTAAACTAAAGCTTGGTGGTCTGTAACCACGAAAAAGCTTGTCCCTAACAATTCTGGTTCGTAATGTTTCAGCGTTTGAACCACTGCCAGCAGCTCTCGGTCTTGGATCGGGTATGCGCGTTCTGCTGGGGTCATCGTTTTTGAGAAATATCCCACAGGCTTCCATTCTCCACCCGGTTGCTGTTGCCAAATTGCTCCGCCGGTCGCGTTGCGTGAGGCGTCGGTTTCTACCTTGGTCGGTCGGCCTGGGGTAAAAAATGCCATAACCGGTGCATCGCAGGCTAAACGTTTCATTTCCTCAAATGCTCGCCTCTGTTCGGGGCCCATAGCGAATTTGGCGTCTTTCTTCAACAGTCGGTTCAACGGCTCAGCGACGCTGCTGGCATGGTGGCAAAACATTCGAATGTAATTGCACAATCCCAAAAAGGAACGCACGGCTGTTTTGGACGTAAGGTCTTCGAACTTCCAATCGCTAATTGCCTGCAGTTTGTCTGGATCGATACGGATGCCCAGACCTGCGTCCATAACGATGCCAAGATAATCGACCGTGGTAACGTTGAATCGAGACTTTTTAATATCTCCCTGGAGGTCGACTCGGCTTAATCGGTAAATAACCTCTTCTACTTGGTCCCAATGTTCTTCTTCGTTTCCGTCGGAATAAACCAAAACATCGTCGGCGTATGCGCTGGCGAACAAGTCCAAAAGTTCATTTAGCTGAGCGTTGATAAATGACTGCCACCAAGCTGGGCCGACCTTTAGCCCAAAGGGAAGCACCTTCCATTGAAAGGTGCCTTGTCGGGTGCGAAAAGCAGTGAGGTACTCTGAGCCAACCGCCATACGTAACCGGTTGAAAGCTCGAATAATGTCGATTTTTGTAAACCTCTTTGCATTGCGACAATTAAAAATAGTTCCGTTGACATCCGGGGCTGGTACGAATCGATCTTTCAAAAATTGGTTGATCCATCGGTAGTCGGTGCAAAAACGGCGTTCTTTGGAGTGTGGTTTAGGTACAAACAGGACAGGCGCTGGGTCGGCCTGCATACAGGGTTCGATAAACCCAATGCGCAGCAGCTCGTCGACTGTTTCCTTTTCGAGCGGCAGGAATTCCACAGGTGTCCTGTACGTCGGAGGCGATCCTGTTTTCGGCTTGTCTAGCTCCAAAATTACATCGTGCCCTGGGCGATGTGGAGGCAGGTTGGTGGAAGCTGCTTTCGAAAAGAATCCCTCCAGGTGAGCGAGTCGGGATGGCAGTTTGCTTCGGACCAGTTCGACATGGTCGGGGTCTTTATTTTCCGGGAACGGGATTGGTTCTCCCTTGTTGGTTTTCCATTGGTACGAACGGCCGACGGCAGATAGGCTGATGGCGGGTTTTTCGGGTCCAATTTCTAACGTGATGGGCTGCGTGGGTATTGGGCACGATTTCCATCGCTTTTGTCGGGGGTCGGTGTCCAGTTTGTGTTGAAGGGCGGCTATGTTTACAACGTCTCGGTCCTCACCCAAGACGACCGGGGTCGTTGGTCTGGGTTCTAAAAAGGTTGTTTGGCGCCACGGTCGTCGAAGTATTTGCACCCTTTTGGTTTCCCGTTCGAATGCTCGGTCGCGCCGCTCTGCATCGGCTTGTGCAACCGGATCGGGCTTGTCCAACATGTTCGGAAGTCTAATGGCTGGCGAGAATTTTGCCAGCGACGGTGTCCTTTCAGGCCATGCGAACGTTTGCGTTTTCGGGTGGATCCAAACATCCTGTTCAACTAGCCAATCCTGCCTAATAAACATATCATGTCCACTTTCCGTCACGTAAAACATTTGGTTGCTGAACCGGCGTCCATCGATTTCCAAGGTCGCTTTTAGTTTGTGCGTAATGCGTCCTGCGTCCTGTTTGCGGTAATCCGACAAAAGTAGCGGGGTTTTTAACCTTTGAAGCCGGGCTCCTAGCCGTTCTGCGGCTTGTTCAGCGATTGCTGGGCTGATTAAAAGAGAAATGTCTGCTCCGGTGTCACAAAGAGCTTTAACTGATAGTGCTACGCCATTAACCTGTATCTGAGTTCGAATAATGAAAGATTTAGGTCGTGGGTTACTACCAATCTGAGCTATCGTAGACATCTGGACCACCGAGGAGGCTTGCGGCGGTCTCACTCTTTTCCCGATTCGTCTGTGGTTTCCGAATCTAAGCTACTCGTTTGTTGCTTCGGCTTCACTGCTTTGACATCCCTTATTCTCTCTTTTTCGGGACAATCTTTGGAATTATGGCCACCCCTTCCGCACATGAAACAGGTGTTGGCATCCCAATGCGCCTTTTTCTCCTCATAAGTCAGTGAGCGACCGGCCTTAGCCATTGTAATTGGTTCCGTTCTATCCCCTTGATAATCTTTGGGCTTGTAGCGCGAACGGACTTTCGTCGAAGCTGTTTTCTGCCTGCTCCGGGTCTCGTTCTTCGTGCTGGTTTTGTCGGTGCTCTCTCGGTCTTTGCGCCTTTCTTGTGCCAGTTGGTTGCTGTAGACGGCTTTGGTAACGTACTGGCAAAACGTCTCGTAGTCTATGTCGATGTTCTCACTATCGTGCAGCAGACGGTGATCGAGGTCGGCGGGTATACATCCCCACAAGGTTTGCTTCCAGTCTTCTTCCCGAACCTTTGCCTGCTGGGCTAGTGAATTAAACGTGGCAATAAACTCGTGGATATCTTGGCCCTTGCCTAGCTCAAACTCGTGTTTCTTAAGGGCTTCTCTGGCAGCTATGGACTGGTTGGGGTCGTGGTACATGGATTCTAGGATTTGGATCATTTCGGCTGCTGATGAAAAGGGGCGTGTAACTGAAACGTAACGAGTAATCATTGCTTTCTCGGCTTTGTCCTCGAGCAAATTCATCAGGTAACGCATCCGACTTTTCTCAGTCCTAAAAATGGCGACATCTTCTTCGAATTTGTCGGCCACCTTTATCAGCCAGCTATCAAATTGCGTCTTGTCTCCTGCGAACTTTGGGGGTGAATCGGCTCTGGCTTTTGCTTTGTCATTGTAAGCAGGGTTGATGCCGCCTGTTCCTTGGAACTCGGTAAAGGCTGGCCAAGCGGCCATCCCTTTTGCTTTGAAACTCGTTCCGCCGAATGCACTTTCCACTGATGGCTCTCGGTGCCTTAATTCTCTGTAGGGCCTGGGGCTGGGTGTGTCGTTTCTCAACGCGTTTCTTAGCCTAAGTATTTCCGCTTCTAGCCTAGCGATCTCGCTGGCTGGGTCGTTTGCGTCGCTCATCATTCTGGGGTTGTTTTCTTGTGCGTTCACGTTGAGCTCCGGGGACCGCGAAGAAGATGCAACTTCGATTTCGTCCTCGACACTGGACTTGGTGCCTGGGCGAAAGTCTGTTTCGCTTTCTGATCGGGTCGGGTCGTCGATGGGGCGGTCTGTTTGCTCCGTCTGGTTCGTAATCAATCTTTGTGATTTCCTGCTCGCAGGTGGGTGGTCCTTCAGCCTGGGCATAGGTCGGATCGGTCGTGGTCGGGGACTGGAATTGCCGTTCCTGTCGAACTCCGGTCGGGTCGGGTCTGTCGGGTGCGGATTTATTTTCGTCGCTCGCCAGCGGCGTAAAGATAGGTTGTTGCGCCTTATTTGTTAATCGCTAGGCCAGCGATTCTTTAGAGAGTAGAATTGTGTCACGGCCAGGGTAAGCATAGCACGGAAGCTAGTCTATTGGCGCCTATCGACGAAGATTCTACTCTGAGGAGAGGAAAGGAAACAAACAAAGTTCTGAGCTTGACGCGACGTCGATAAAGGTATCACCCTGGTGGGTCGTTGGTCCAGGGTCAGGGTTAGGGTCTGGTGATCTCATGGTCCAAATGTCACACCTAGAAGCGTTGAGGACAGGCGCCGACCGCCACCCCAAGCTGCAATTGGCCGAATGCGAAGAACGATCCGGCTATTTGTATTACCGCAATAGACTGTACGTACCCGATTCGAATAATCTGAAAGCCGAGATTCTGCGCCGCTGCCACGACTCCCCCGTCGCCGGTCACCCCGGCAAAGCAAAAACCTACGACCTGCTGTCCCGAGAATATTACTGGCCCGGAATGCTACATTACGTATCATTATGGGTAAAGAAATGCCAGACCTGCCGCCGAATCAACCCGTCCCGCGAAGGCCACCAGGGCCTCCTGCGACCCCTGCCCACTCCTGAACGCTCATGGCAACACCTGTCGATGGATTTTATCACACATTTGCCGCAAAGCAACGGCCACGACGCCATCCTAGTGGTCGTAGACCGCCTGACTAAGATGAGACACTTCGTCCCTTGTAAAGGGACCTGCAATGCCGAGGACACCGCCAACCTGTACCTACACCACGTATGGAAACTACACGGGTTGCCCCTGACGATAGTTTCGGATAGAGGCACCCAGTTCGTGTCGAAGTTTTGGAAACACCTGACAACCCGTTTGAAAATCGACAGCCTGCTATCCACTGCTCACCACCCCGAGACTGACGGACAGACCGAGCGTTTTAACGCGTCCCTGGAACAATATTTGAGAGCTTATGTGGCCTACCTGCAAGATGATTGGGAAAGTTGGCTTCCCCTCGCCGAATTCACAGCCAACTCCCACAAGTCCGAGACCACCGGAACCTCCCCGTTTTACGCGACTTACGGATTCCATCCCCGCATGGGATTCGAGCCGGTACCCCTGAACCAGCCTTTGCCCGCCCAGCGGGATGCCGAAAAGCTAGCCGCCCGAATGGAAGCCATTCTGGAACAAGCCCGCGCCGAAATAACCGCCGCCCAAGCCCGTTACGAAGAACAGGCGAACCGACACCGTACCCCGGCCCGCCGGTTTACCGTCGGCCAATATGTATGGTTAGACGCACGGAACATCCAGACCGCCCGCCCGCAGAAGAAACTGGATTGGAAGAACTTGGGACCCTTCCGAATTTCTGAAGTGATTAGCCCGTACGCCTACCGTTTGGACCTGCCGTCGTCTATGAGAGTACACCCTGTTTTCAATATAAACCGACTAAAACCTGCTGACGTTGAGCCCCTGCCGGGCCAACAACCTGCACCGCCACCCCATTTGGAAGTGGAAGGTGAGAGAGAATACGAAGTCGAAGAGATCCTCGACTCCTTTTGGGAAACCCGCGGCCGAGGAGGCCGCCGGCTGAAATATATCGTCCGTTGGGCTGGATATAGCGAACCCACGACTGAACCTGCCGATTACCTGGAAAACGCTGCTCAATTGGTAAAGAATTTCCACCGTCGATACCCCCATAAGCCCGGGCCCCGGCCGTGACGGAGCTCGGCCTGGAAGGGGGGAATACTGTCACAGACCTGAAGGACAGCCACTGGGCTGTCGCTTAGTCATGACCCCTGTCACGTGAAGGCGCGAGGGCCGAGCGCCTCGCGCGCGTATATCTACGCGAAATCTCTGCAGTCTCCGATATGTAGCTCCTCGAGCTACGTCTTCGTCAACAACCACCTGCTACCCTGTACCTGGAAGACTAGATAGCCAATATACTCTGTCCTGTTACCTGATCGCCCGCACCTACCTGTCCGCCCTGCCTGCCCGTGACACTGAGTCAAAGTATAAAAAAAACCTATATCCGGGCATTATATACAAGGGACGGGCATTCCGGGACCCGCATTTATGGTTTACAAGGTTATGAATGTGTTAAAAAGGATAGAAGGTTGCACCACATTTTCTAAGGAATTGTGGTTAAAAGGTACACCATTTCCAATATCATTTTACATCAAGACTAGCCTTTGATTACACTAGACCTAGCTTGAAAGTTCGACAAGCAGGAAGATATTTTCAAAAATTTCAGTCATGCAATTTTCTAATCTCTTTGCCGCTGGCACGACTATTTTGGTCTTCGCCTTGGGCGGTGCCCATGCTGCGCACCCCTTATGCAACGGGAAATCATCGTCACCACTGTCCGAGTACCATGATCAACTACGCTGTATCGTGGAATTTAGTAGGAAAGGGCTAAGGAAACAAGGGGAAATCTATTATGACTGCATAGGGCGAAGCATTGTACCCAGCGGGAGTTATATTGAGTGCACCCGGGGGGAGTATGTGGTCTACGTTCTAACAGATAAGAATTGCAATTGGTCACCATTTCGTGAAAGCAAACTTCCAGACGAGTCCAGTGAATGGGAATTCAGAGTACTCAGGAGATGTTATGCTGCTCAGGATAACCCCGACTTAACGAGGTCATGGGACGTCGGATATGGTGAAATTTTTTAGAGGGGGGCTTCGGAGTCTGAATCTGTTTCAACTTTTGTGTATACGATAAATAAATCCCAGCTGCATCTTTGTTTAAACTTAGTCCCGTTCTGCAAGGAGAGTATGTGCCAATGGGCAGTTATATACAGATATATTAAAATGGTTTGTTCAATGCGCGCTAGACCAAATGTTTTTTTTGTTGTTGTGTGCCCAGTGATGATGGGGCTTGCTTGTATGTTTAGCGCGGAGCATGGACTTTTGGTAGAGAGCCTTGTCTTGGTCGTTGATACCTGCTCCTGGGATCACGGCGGTCACTACGTCATCCACAGCTTCTTTTCTTCGTCCAAGTTAAAATTATACCAAGGCACGGTCCCTGTGCAAAATATCGCGTCGAAGTCCATCTTTGTGATTAAGCAGCTGTGTCTAACGCCTCCGTGTCGGTCACCTCTAGGCGAAGAGCCCTAAAGCCGAGGCTGCCTTGCACAGGAAGTACCTTGGAAATCGTCGCAGCTATCCACCAACGTTCGTCATGTCTGGCTGGCTCATATGGATCCGCGCCATTCTGCAAGCCAGCCACTGCGCGCTGGAGAATACACTGCTCACAGAGCCACGAGGGTCTGGTAGCCAGCCCTCCTTGTTCAAGTGATTCAGGTCCGTGGGAGGTTGTTGACGTGTTGTAGATGGTTCAATTCTCTCTGACGTTGAGTAGCTCTTTTGTCATGGCGTCGTGTTACTTTATGCCTTTTTGCTTCAGGCCTCTCTGGAAAGGCCCCTTGCCATCGTCGACCGAAAGTGTTCGGACAATCATCCGCAAATGGACTGATCCAATGCCTTCGGCACCTACGAGGAGCGTCATGACTCTGTCGCACCACGGATTGTCAAAGGTAAAGATGCTTGTGTACTCATTTTGGTAGCGACTGTGGGTTCTGTTCGGCTGTCCCATCCCTCTGTTGAGCGCCAAGTAGCCTGTTTCAGATCACCCCCGTCAATCCCCGCAGCCTTCGCAAACATCTCCCTCAAGAGTCGTCCTGGTACCCAAGCATGGCCAGTTCTGGTTGAAAAAGATTTCAAGTTCCGGGGCGATGAGTTCCTGGAGCGTCCGACCCCACTTGGTCTTCTACTGTTGCAGGGTTGGCTCATCATCACCCATATATGCGACAAGATGGCATATTTCGGTATATCGGGACCGGAGAACTCCTTGGTGTTCAAGGTTTCCGTGTTGATGAGGCACATGGTGGCGCTTGTGTTTGCTTTGCTCCAACTTTTAAAGTATCTCTTCGGTCGTAGGCCAACGATGATGGCGATAAAGATTGATTGATCAGGTAAGGAGTTGCCAACGTGGGGTACCTTGGCTTTGTTGCGTGCTGGTGTGGAATTGATGCTGTTGGGCGGCCCAGTCTCGGCCAGCCTTGGCGTTCCAGTTGCCACGCGTACGACTAATGTATTTTGGCTTGTTGGTGTTTACGAATAAATCAAGACATGTACCCGTATAAATAAAAGCTGTTCAGCGACTATTTCCTCTGCGGCCTGTGTGCTGGACCGTTTTACTTTATCCACCCCAACATCAGTCATTTACTTTCTCTGGTGCGTGGAATGTATGAAATGCTGTCCCCGGAGTATGCCAGTAACTGGCGCGCAAGTCTTACATGAAGCAATGTACAAGTGGAAATTTCAAACCAGAAATAAATCATTGCCTGGAATAGAGGAACTCACTCACACTTAGGCAGTTCCTGTCACCAGTGTTGTTTTGCCAAACCCTCACTGTATATCCTGCGGTTCGTTAATAGAGACAATTGGTAAGTTAAACTACTAGCTAGTTGAAAGCGAATTACCTGCTCGTTGCTTTCAGAGTTTGCGTGCGGGCCTCTGTCAACCACCGTCACTTGTCCGCCGGGTAGGGACCTTTATATGCCAGCTGGTCAACCAAGTAACGTACTCCACCCGTGTGCAGGCTTTTGAGACTCGATGAAAAACAAGGAAAGCAAACAGCAACTTTGGTTACCCTTGCTGTCGGCCTCGATCGACTCTAACGACTTTATGTCTTTGCTCTCTCCTCCAAGGGCACGCTTTTTGTAATGTTTAGGTAGTGTAAGGAAAGAATTGATAGAATCCTTATAATCTGCCACATGTTGGCTAGTACCTTTATGGTCACCTACAGGAACTCCATCAACTCCGGGAGCTGACATTGAATTTTGGTGCTTCGCTACTGACGAGGACTACGTGTAACTATTGTTATCCCAACCACAAGCTTGACCTGGCCGGTAGGCTGGATAATTCTTATCTTCATATAAGATAATAGGCCCCGGCTCGCGCGGCCATTCCTGGGGTCCCGGTCGTGGCGGCCTCTGCGAAGAGTCTAGGGGATGAAAAGCGATAAACTTGTAAGGGAGGTAGTTAGTACTTGTGAAGTTAGTAAATGGTTCGTTTATTAGCTGTAGTTGTTGGCCAAGTTTTGCATCCCGTAGTTTTTTTTTTGTTTCCATCCCGGCAAAAAGAGCTTGGTGAAGCTTGTTCAAAGGATTCCAAGAATTGTCTGGCTTGAAGATGTAATATTCCTGAAAAGGAATCAATAAGTCGGTCGTAGTTTGCGGTATCATATCCCTGCGAATTGCTGCAGACCTCTTTTTTTTGGAAGTTTGTTGCGCCACCTCGATTCCAGGCAGCCGATAGCAGGACTTATTGGACGCGATCGAACACGGCGATAGAGGCGCTGAGTGAGAGCAAATAGTAGCCGGAGTATTGAATGCCGAGGAGAGTTTCTGATTTGCAGGTTTTGTCGTAGCAAAAAGGCGTAGCGTTGGGCGGTTGGCCTGTACTTATATATCTAACATTGAAGGGAATAGGGTGCTGGGATGTAGGGGATTTAGGAAAAGTAGCCAACGTACCGGGTAAGGTGGAAGAATTTACTTGCTAGATAGGTTAGTGTAGGGACACTTGACAAACTCTGTTCTGAGGTGGCAGTCCTTCCATTTCGTTGAAAAGTAGGTAAACACGGGTTATAATATACACCAAAGTAATAATTTCTGGAACACTTGTATCTCATTATTCTGAGCCAGCTCCTGCGGGTGTTAATGGGGTAGCATCAAAGACAACAATAGCTCGGGAGCTCTTGATGCGAAGCTGGGAGAAAGGGTTACCAAAACTCCCCATGGTGGCCCCGATGCGGAAGGCATCTGGATCTCGACAGACAAACATATTGGCAGCAGGGCCTCCTATCCGTCATGTCAAAGTCCCACGGCGTGACCCGTATGCCCTTGCCCTTTTAAAAGCCGGGATTATGGAACTTGAGTCAATGTCTCATCACCCAGAGCGGGCCTGAGCTACTGCCGCCTACCATTTTGAACACCATTATTTCCTACCTCAACTCGGTGGCCAATTATTACCGTTCGGAGCTGCCTGGGCCAGATGCCTCAAGCCTGTACTTACTGTCAGAGGCGCCCACGAGCAGTTCCGGGCGACCCCTTTTCCCCAGGCCAGCTGTTGCGCGAGCCCGACTCCTGGATACCTCCCGAGCCGGTCTCCAGCGACTACAAGACCCGAAATGCGCTGCTCCACTCTTCCGACGACAAGATGTGCGCTCTTCCCAAACCCTCGAGCGGCGCGTTTCTGACCACGGCCTGCATGGCGAGGACGGGAACAAGGGCCGCGGCGTCGACGCAGGGTGCCGTCTGCCCCGGCATGATGTTGGCGTGGCAGTTGACGCATCATGTCATCGCTGCCGGGGCGCGGGCGAGCAACACCTGCTGCACGCGGCGCAGTACATGTACGCCAGGGAAACCTGGCCGATATGATTCCCTCGTACCTCGGCGACAGCGTGAAAAATGGCGCGCACCGTTCCGGTCGAGATGCACTACGGGGGTCCATCGTCGCGGTCGGGTTGAGGAATCGTTGGGGGGGGGGGGGGGGGGGGGGGCGACTTGTGGGAGTAGTGGTACGGGGAAAGAGAATCTGGTGGCGCAGCGACATGAGGAGGACGCGGGATGTTCTGTCAGAAATGTGGATCCTCAGGCAGGTCGCCAAGAGTTCATCACAAACGAGTGGTACGAGCGCAAGAAGCACGCCTTTTTTGCACCGTTGAGTCGGCCGAGAGCCGGGCCAACATGTCGCATGTTAGGGGTACCTGCTGACGGAGAGAATGGCGGCGGATTTGCGATGTGTTGATTAGGACTCGTGCAAGCCGGACCCTGAGGCCTTTAGGGCGCTTCTCATGGCCTGGGGTGGTGTTGATGGAACGACGAGGGATATCAAAGTGCGAAGGTACGGGTGTTCAAGCTTAAAAAATGAAGAAGTCAGGGTCGCCTCCTGAGTACCTAACTTGGGCAATTACCATGTGGAGTTTGTAGAGATTGTTGCAGGACAACAATCCAAGCGGCACTGCTGGAAAACCCCCCTTTTCTTCCCTTTGCCTCTAATTGTGAAACATTGATGTCGCCTCGTGAGTATACATCAAGTAGTTTTTGACAGCTGTCATCCAATCGCTGGCACACTACGAGTTCCTTTCGTAGCCGAGTTTTCCCCGGGGAAAATAAATGCTGTAAGTCTGTAACCCTGTCGACGGGTTCGTTTACAAGAAACATCGCTTATCTCAACGTATCCTGCATAACGTCCGACTTGGAGCGATTGGAAAAAGGGGGCGAGAAATTGCGATAATCCGGGGGCACTCTAAATACAAAAAGCATAAATAGAGTGCGGAACTAGGGGAAGTGGCCGGGAGGACTTGCCCAATTCCGAGTAAAGCTTTTTCATTGGTAGAGAATTCTCTAGAATCCTGGATCCATATGGCCGAAAGGAACCAAAATCAGGTTAATCCCTACAGATATTACGCGTTCATGACCAGTACAAACACGCATAATAATTATTACAGTCATCCAGCCCCTTTAATGGACTTGGGTTAGGATTAACTCTTGCGGCTACTACCTACATGCACATAGAAGCGATATCCCTCGGTAAAACTGAGCCGCGTAAGCCTGATCCATGGCGGAGTAGCATTCCACACACATACTAGTTATGTTATACACAAAGAAAAGAAATCACTCATGCATGGACCAGGTTCAGCATGGGGGGGTTAAATGGGCTTTGTTTCTTTTGTGGTTCTCGAGGATCCATCCCCCACGCGCGGTAAGCTTCCCAAGAAAAAGCTTGTTCCCCTCGCGTTGCTTATTAGCAACTCGCATCATTGGCTACTTTCATGCCGATGTTTCCACCCATCCTTACCAGGATACGCCTGCAAGTGGGATTCCTTTGTGCATGTGTCGTGTTATCACGGATAAGGCACGGCAAGAGCGACAAAACCAACCCAGCCACCTCCTAATAACGAAAACTATACCGCGTGTGATACCGCGTCACCTGGCTGTTATAGAAGGGGCGTATCTTTCATGTTGCTATTTTTTGTATATCATTTCCGGACAACTATGCGACTTGTGCAGTTCGTAGACTGCAAATTTACAGTGTCTTGTGTATGTATTCGTTTGTGTGTGTGTGTGTGTGTGTGTGTGCAATTTTACGTCTGTGCGTGCCTAAAAAAATGGTAAAACCACTCCATCTCAAGACTTGACGTCGCTATGATGGCGTTGAGCGATTTGTTTGTTGGCTGGGGATAGCTTCAAAATTTAAAAGTTTTTTTGCCGTTGAATCCGGAACCCCACTTCCATGCGCTAGGGATAACTGCTCCGAGTAAGCAACATTGGATGAAGCGGGGAGATTTGCGGCTAGGTGGTATGTTGACCGGCCAACATCCGCGTGTCGCGCCCAAAGACAAAAGAAAAAGGAAAGAAAAAAACAAATAACGTTAACTCGCAAATCAATGTTGATCCTGGATCTCATCAAATCGGCCGTTGGCATTTTGGCCCTACCACCTTCGAAATCCAGGGCACGTTAACCAAAATACAGGGCAAAATGGCCACTTGGACATGGAATGTTTTTCTATATTGACAAGGGGGGGGGGGGGGGGAGTGGATGACGAGTTATTCCCACCTGCAGTACGACGCCATGTGGTGCAAAAAGACAATCCTACCTCGATGCGGGACTTTCCGCGATTCAACTTCCTTGCGTCTATGGGTGAAGATTCACGAATCAGTCAAAAGATGATATGACGTATCAACGAAGCTACTTCGTACGTGACTGCGCAGCCTCTTCCAAGTAAGCTTGTTTTCGTTCGATGCTGCCAATGGAAAAAGGTTTACAGGGTAGTAGAGTAGCTGCAGCGATTAAATTTCACAAATGTCCGAGAATCGCTGCCTAGGTAATTAGGCAAGGCACCTAACTACTACCTGACTTGGGTAGGTACAGTAGGTCAATCGGTGAGGTTTTCTGGTTACGTTTGTTCTCTCCAAGATTCCCAGGCTATTAGGCGCCAGTGATCCACCATCTCCACGACCGTGCTTGAACATTTACCATAGTAGGTGCCTAGATGGAATGGGTTTGGTCGCGTTCGCCCCATTGTGCGGCTACTGCAATCAAAAGAGGTGGTGAGCGTGAATAAGCAGGAAATGCCGAGACAAGTCCTAAATCCCGAATCCCATCCCATATACTAGAACTAGAACTAGACCTAGGCTAGCTTGACGGCTAGTAAGACTCCAGACAACAAACCAGGACCAGGGGATTAATAAGCTACCCTGATTCGAAGATCTGAATTAGTCGTCCCCGCCCGGAACCGGACCCATTGAGGAAGGAAACGGGCCCAGAGTGGTGCCTCGACTACAGACTGCATGGGAGAGTAATTTAGCATCGGCCGGTAGGGAGAGCAATTGATGCAACCCACAACCCGAGCTTGGAAACACCACGCCGCTGCTTCGGGCAATTATGTGTGTCCCCATAACTTTTTTCTCTTCTGATTTCGTAATGCCACCAAGCAAGCACTACACCCCCACTTAGCCTTTGACGGCTGCAGTGACAGTGACAGTCAAGGATCGGCAGGCCCGTATGGGGCGGGCCGGCTTGTGTACCGGTTACCTGAACTGCAACCCATTGGGCTGCCGAATGTGCCAGCGCGGGATGACCGGCATCAAGGTGGCAATCATCTATAAAGGTCTTCCTGCCGCTTGATGCCTTTTTGAGTTTTTGTTTTCGTTACTCTTCTCACCCATCCTCATCTCATTCGTTCTTTCGCTGTCCTCTCGGATCAGTCTTTAAAACGTCCTTGCCAAACATCACCTGAGTTCTCTTAACTGAGAAACTTCCAGCCCAATACGTGAGAGAGATTACAACCAAAACCTCGACAACCTTCAAGATGAGACAATTCATTGCAGGACTGGCCATGCTGGCCCCGGCTTTGGCCGCTCCCGCGCCGCAGTAAGTTTTGAGACCATGGCTGGCAGACATGTTGGCGACGGGCAAAAAAGAAATTGCACTTCTAACATGAACCCAACCCCGACAGGATGCCCGCCAGCTACGGCCAGAACCCCGCTCCTCAGGGCGGCGTCACTCCTCTGCCTCCCGTCCAGGGCCCTACCGGCCAGCTTCGAGGCTCCATCAACCTTCAGGGTGGCATTGCTCCCCGCCCGCCCGTCAAGGGAGGTGACTCGGCCAAGGTTCCCAACCCCCAGTTGGTCACCGGCCAGGAGGCGGACTCCAAGCTTGGCCTCTTCCTCGACTTCAACAGCGTCGAGGTCCCGCAGCCCATCAGGGGTAGCAGGGGCTCTACCGACCCGGGTCCTCGTGAGTTTCTCTGCCCCGCCCCAGCCGGCCGGCCGGCCGGCCAAAAAAAGAAAAAAAAAAAAAAAAAAAAAAAAAAAAAAAAAAAACCGGGGGATCGTTGGCATCTTCTTGCAAGAACGGCGACTGACACCAGTGGCAACACTACTTATCCAGGCACCTACGAGTACGAGAGGCTCAACCCCGACCTCTTTGCTCCTCCCACCTCGGACAAGGGCGATGTTCCCAACTCGCAGTGGCCCATGTCCCTGAGCCACAACAAGCTCGGCAACGGCAAGAACTCGGGCTGGGCTCGCCAGCAAAACACCGCCGTCCTGCCCGTCGCCACGGCCATGGCCGGTGTCGACATGCGCCTCGAGCCCGGCGCGTACCGTGAGCTCCACTGGCACACCTCGGGAGAGTGGGCCCTCGTGCTCAAGGGCGGTGTCCGCGTCGCCGCCATGAACGAGGACGGCCAGAGCTTCGTCGACGACGTCACCGCCGGAGACGTGTGGTTCTTCCCGCCCGGAATCCCCCACTCGCTCCAGGCCCTCGACGAGGGCTGCGAGTTCCTCCTGGTCTTCGACGAGGGTGACTTCTCCGAGGACGCCACCTTCCTCGCCACCGAGACCATGATGCGCAACCCCGAGTCGGTCATCGCCAAGAACTTCGAGGTCGACATCTCGGCCCTCAAGGACCTGCCCACGGAAGAGCTCTTCATCTTCAACGGCACCCCCGCCCCCGAGGACATCCAGCAGCAAAACATCACCGGGTCGGCCGGCTCCATCACCGCCCCCAACTCGTACACCTACCACTGGTCTCAGCAGAAGCCCTTCCAGACCCCCGGCGGCTCCGTCAAGATCCTGGATCCGGCCACCTTCCCCATCGCCGAGATGTTCTCCGCCGCCCTCGTGACCGTCGAGCCCGGCGCCATGCGCGAGCTGCACTGGCACACCACCTCGGACGAGTGGAACTTTTTCCTGCAGGGATCGGCCCGCATGACCGTCTTCTCTGCCCCTTCGTCGTCGCGCACCTTTGACTACACCGCCGGAGACGTCGGCTACATCCGCACCGCCGAGTCGCACTACATCGAGAACACTGGCACCGAGGACGTCGTCTTCCTCGAGGTCCTGCAGGCCAAGAAGTTCAGCGACATTAGCGTGTCGCAGTGGTTGGCCCTCACCCCTCGCCAGGTCGTCAAGGACACTCTGCACCTGTCCGACGCTGTCCTCGACCGCCTGCCCAAGGAAAAGACCCTGATCAAGGTCGGCAACAAGAACATGACCGCCATTGCCAACCAGGCCAGCGGCAACACGACCGCCACCAAGCGCCGATGAATGCTGTCTCTGATCGGGCGGCCTCAGTTTTACTCGGGTTGGTGGGAAGCGATGTATTTATGAGGATATGCATATATGTAGAAGGATTTGATGGGATACCATACCTCGAACTAGATTTATGATAAAGCGATTCATTCGTCTAGACTTTGGAGTGCATCAATCTTTTTTGCAAAGTTCAGATGGGATGCGAAGTGCCCGTTAGCGGCGGGTAAACCAATAAGCTGTTCCGCAAGATCCACAGGTCGCGTTGAGGTTCGTGTTGTATGCCCTGATGTGAAAGAGCAGAGTGGTAATCTCTGCCAGATGGGATATCTGAGCCCGCACAAAGTTGGGTTTTCATATCTCTGCGTTAGTCGACACTCAACGCAATCCAGATTTTGGGCGACCTAGTAGTAGCATTTCATGGTCTGTACTCCGCGAGAACCTAATGATTCTTTTATCAAGATCTTCTTCAGTTGCAATGCGAGGCATGCGGCTCGAGGGAGTTGCGATACCTGCAAAACTCTCCTCCATGGCTGCGCTCGGTATAAGAACTGGGTTTCGAAGTGACTAGTTCTCAAACGTTACCAAATGACAAATTGTCTTTCTCTCTCTCTCTCTCTTTTTCTCTCTCTCTTTTTTTCTTTTTTTTTCTTTTTTTTCTTTTTCTCTCTCTTTCTTTTTCTTTCTTTCTCTCTCTTTTTCGCTGTTTGCGGACTATGGTAGATTCCAGTTCCGCCATATTCCAAAAATGTAACGCCAGGATAGGCATTACCGTCTTTGTGCTTCTACAGCACCTGTGGATTTTTTGTAAAGATAAGAAAAGTACCTAGGTAGTGACAGTCATGCGTGCTATCCCTTCGGTACCCGCCCCGGCCAGCCAGCTACTCATAGATGACTCGCTGAGGCAACCTGTATTCTGATTTCGTCAATAAACATTTAACGTTAAATAAGAAAACTTCTTTGTATGATTTATTTCAACTTAGAAGTTATTTTTATGCAAAATATATTGAGTTAAATCACTAGTTTAATAATAATTAATAGAAGCGTTATATATCCGATGTGATACATATGCATTTAACTTATTTATAATAATATATCATACAAATATTATTATGTTCGGCGCGTGTATGCGATTGGTATTGCGTGCTAGTCTTCCGTTTTGTCACTTAGGTCTCCAATTGTAAACACAATCGCCCCTGTATTACAGCTTCGTCCCCTTGGAATATCCTTTGTGATAGTAAGTTGAGTCCTAAGGTATTCCAAAACCCGCGTACGGGGGCCCACGGGGGGCCATGGGTTAAAACCCATCAGCCCGCAATTTATTTGCACGATGGGCTGGTATTTACAAACTTAATTAGCGGGCTTGGCCCGTGGGGGGTTTTGGCACGCCTTAAGTCAGTAACATCTTCCCCTGGTATCGTATTCTGTGGGTAAAATAAATAGAGGCCGCATAAGTGGCCGCAACTAGTTAAAGTTTCGCTTTGTACAAGGTTTTAATATTTAATTTACATGGCTGAGAGTGATAAATTTGGGGGTGCAGTGAGGGGATATATAACGTTAGCGGCCATTTGGCGCCGTGGTAATTACGGGAAAACTGGTCCCAATGTACAAATTTGCCAAAAAGAGGAAGAAACATTTATTTATATAATTCGAACTGCATTAACGTAAATCAAATCACCTCAGCGTTGCAATGAACGTTTGGCGGCGGCCGGTGGGAGAGTTCGTCGGGTAATAGTAAGTTACATTCTAATTATAGTGTGGACAATTTAAAGCACTGCACTCGACTTATTGTCACAACCGTCGTCCAGCTATACATAGTAATTCGTCAATGCTGCATTCTAACAGTAGCTTAATTTAGAACCTCAAGCTTGCATACAATTAAGCCGGTATTTTTTTCCCCCCTTCGACAATGAGATATATAATTTACTGTAACCGCCGCGACGCAATGGTGGTTAGTATGAAATGTAGCACTTTTATATTAGTTTCATATTCGAGCCGCTTCACTTTTTTCAATCATAGCCATGTTGTTCAATTCGATATTTCTAAGCTTCATTTCGCTGGCAATCGTAGCCAATGCTCAAGTTTCTGTTTTTGATGCGCCAGCCCGCGGTTTTCAATTTAAAGCAGCAATCACTCATAATTGGGGCCAGTATGCACCATTTTTCGTTGCACCGTCAGCACCATCGGATTATGATTCCTCTGCTACCTTGCCAGGGTGTAGCATTACGTTTGCCCAAGTCCTTCAGAGGCACGGGGCTCGATACCCAACCGCTCAAACCGGGCGGAAATTCTCGAACACGATTCACCGACTCCAAACCTCACGTACCGGTAGTGGCGTATTGAATAACTACATTAAAAACTACAAATACAATCTCGGAGTCGAGGAATTGAATGATTTGGGCCGTCGGCAAACAGAGAACTCCGGGTATTATTTTTACCAAAGATACCAAAATCTGGCCAGAAGGAACGAACCATTTATTCGCTATGATGACAAAAAACGCGTGTTTGATAGCGCAGAACTCTGGGCTAAGGGTTTCCATCGAGCTTCTATAACAGATAAAGGCCGGGCTAGACCAGAAACCTTTCCCTACAAAGCTGTGGCGCTCCCTCACGGACATGGGTTTAATAATACCTTGAACAATAAAGCTTGCCCGAAATTTGAAAAATCTTACTCCAAAAAATTCGAAAAGGAAGTGGTCGATACAATTATGGCCGGTCTTATACAACGCATAAACTCGGATTTCCAAGGTGCTGGGTTAACCGGTCAAGACGTTGTAAATCTTATGGGACTGTGCACCATGGAAACAACGGCGAACTTCGAAAAAACTGGCCAACTTTCACCGCTTTGCAATCTGTTTACGGAAGCAGATTGGGTAAAATATGGTTACTTGTCCAGCGTGCAAAAATGGTACAGATACGGAAACGGTAATCCTTTGGGCCCAACTATGGGCGTGGGATGGGTAAACGAACTTATTGCACGATTAACCCGAAGCCCAGTCCAAGATCAAACCAGTACCAATACGACACTTGACAGGAACCCGGAAACCTTCCCCCTACAAGGCAAATTGTATGCTGATTTTAGCCATACGGACGATATGATAGGGATTTACGCGGCGTTGGGGCTATTTAACGCCCCGGCCTCTGGAACAACAAAAATTCCCACCAATAAAATCGCAACCCCAAAGGAGCTTGGTGGATTTTCATCCAGTTTGGTATCGCCTATGGGTGCGAGGATGTACGTTGAGAAAATGATTTGCACGGGACATAAGGAAGAACTGGTGAGGGTTTTGATTAATGAACGGGTAATGACACTTTCTAATTGCGGTGCTGATCGCATGGGGAGGTGCACCCTTAGCAAATTCATTTTGAGCTTGGATTTTGCTAGGAATGGAGGGCGTTGGGATCAATGTTTTGCGAACATTTAGGGTTCCAATTTCAAATTTGCTTCTACTCCGAGTTATTTTGCTATTTTATTTTTGTTTGGATTTGGAAATGACGTGACATTTGTCAGAATAAAAGAAAATCACTGACGATGTAGACCCGAGAAACAAACCACGATAAATTCCTGAGAAGTAAATCCAAAACTCGAATGCAATATATAATAGACGTAATAAGCCCCCCCTAAAAAAAGAAAACAATCCTCACGTATCTTGGTTTTCTCGACGACCTCGACCAGTATCCTCGACACGCTCTGGGAGCTGGAGCTCAAATCGCACCAGTTGCGTCACTTCTTCCACTTCCCGCCCTCACGCAGCACGATAATGGCGATGGGTTGTTTTCTTTTTGTTAACATATTCCTGTGCAGCTGAAATCGCACAATGCTCTCCGGGGTATCGATTATTCCAATGACATGAAAGCTTGGCGCGTGTTATTTTGACGAGGTTACTCGTATTCGATCACCGATGTGCGAATATGCATAACCTTTGGAAAGTCGAAGGAGTTTCCCTGATATTATACTCTAATGCGGGCAGTGCCGCGGATTGGGTTTTGGTCTCATGTTGGAGAAACCGAGGTAAATATTGAGCCACACGCAATGCTGCTAAAATTGTTCATCCTAGATTATACTTTACCGAAGGGGCCAAAACCACCACAGGTCCGGACCCAGTAGGGGATACTACCGTTTCGTCCCAAGATGTTGACGGACGTTAAACTCTGTGCTAGGCAGAATATAACCTTCCCAAATCAGCAAGATTTAGCACTATACTTTAGCAAACTGAGGTGATGAAAAGCCTAGATCCTCAACATCGGCTTTCGATCCGGACATCTTTGACCCGATCCGTTATAGAAAATGCAGGATTGGGCCCCCTTCCCCCTGGCCCGAGCACATCGCTTTGTGTTTCATCATCTACGTCCTCCTAGTCATTCATCTGCGACCAGCGACCAGTCGAAATTTCATCATGTTTCTCCTACTCTTGAGCGCTCAGCATTTCCTAGCTGTTAGACGTGTCAAGCTCTACACCGACAGAACGGCACAAGGCGGGACTGCGAACGTCAGCACCCGGGACAGCAGTTACAAGGATAGATCGTCACCGCAGCAGACATGTCTCGAATGCGAATACTAGCGCTCCACGGGATGGGCTGCTCCGCCAAAATCTTGCGCGCCCAGCTCTCCGCCTTCATCCGCGCCGTGGACGACTACTACGAAATTGTGTGTATAGACGGCTTTTTTGAATCGACGCGCGGACCTGGTCAGTTCAAAACGTCTTGTCCAGTCGTCCTTCAATCGGCCTAATCGTCGGGGAGAAAACAAACAGGCATCGAAAAAGACAGCCCAGGTCCATTCTACACATATACACAGGGCTATGCTCCATCAGACATTCTCGAATCCCACAAATGTCTCCGCAAAGTTATTTCCAAACACGGACCTTTTGATGGTGTCCTCGGCTTCAGTCAGGGCGGGGCAATAGCACTTGCCTACCTATACCATCAACAACAGGATGGATTTACCCCGGACTTTAAATTCGCCATTTTCCTTTCCACCATCGTACCCTTTTCGGCCGATTGCCGCACGCTTGAGAAAGCAGCTCAACACCTCTGCGACCCTTTGCGAAACCCGCTGCCCCGAGAATCACACCAACATCGATTAGCATCCGAGTTGCGGGACGTCCTTCTGCATATATTCACAGTCTCGTGTAGCATCGGCGCCACGGCGGCCGGCTACGACAACAATTACTTCTTCCGACCAGGCGCCGACCCTGCGGAGGTACCGCGCCCATTGCACCCCCGCCTCATCTGCTTGGCCGATGACGCAAAGACTCCCGCCGATTTAAACACGAGGCTCGCAATACCGACCGTGCACGCCCACGGCCGAAGGGACTTTGTATACATGAGGGAGTCCGCCGAGGCTGTGCGAGAGTTGTGCGAGCCTCGCCTGGCCAGGTTTCTAATGCACTCGGGGGGTCATTCGCCCCCGCAGAGGCCAGATGAGGTCGCGGCGCTGGCACAAGCCGTCCACCGAGCCGTAAGGCAGTACTATGAGATTGCCCATTTGTGACGGAAAAGAAGACCGATGCATCAGAGGGAGGGGAAGCAGGTGGTCAAATAATGCCGGCTTTGCTGCCTCATATCTAGTTCATTTTACAAGGGCAATTTTGGGCATGTAAAGTTCAGCGATGTGTACCTAGGCTGCTAGGCAAATGTAATACTTTTAGCGACAGTAACCCTTCGGAGCTGTACTACGCTTGAATTTTACCATTTGCATAGGTCAGAATATAGGGCGATAAATGCTTTATATAAATAATTACTAAGTGCTTCGTGATGTGCCTACTTTTTCATTGTTGCCAGGGCGTCAAGGGTGCCCACCATGACTTGGGCTTAGATTGCGGGGGGTTTAGCTCCGCCTCCCTACGATCTTGTTCCCTTCGAGCTTGCTCCTCTGCCTGTAATTTCTGGTACCTGTCTTCGGCCTCTTTGATACCAATCCGGCCGTATTGGAAGTCCAATACGTGTTCATATCTCATATGACGACCGAAGTACCTGAATCCAAAAGGCATGTCAAAGCAGGTAGGCCTTAGGCAATCCTTGGATGCTTTGCAGATATATTCGTCGAAGCGGCCCACACCCCCAGGCGCTACATTCCCCATAAAGTATTCTTCCCCTGTGCCTCCAATCGGGTTTGTGGGCCTGTAAATAACAATCCTGCACGGCGCTTTATTGAGGTCATAACCAGGCGCGTACATTTGCGTGGCTTCTGGAACCTGGAACGCGTCCACGTGAGACGGAAGCGGTATCATGCCCCGCGGCGGCGGATCACGTTGCATGTCTTGCGCATACTGGTCGAGTAGTTTTCGATTTTTTGTAGGCTTGCGGCCCGAGAGTTGCTGGAGGGTCTCGATTGGCATGTCCTCCGAAGACCCGGCAGCAGCGGGCGTCGCTAGGGCGCCATTCGAGAGAAGGGACAGGATCGCAGCGCCGGTAGGCAATACGGTGGTGAAGCGCATCTTAGGGAAATGGGCTCGATATAGCTGTGCGAAGTAAGAAAACAAAAGCAATACGTAAATTATGGCCGGGGGGCAAAAAAAAGAACTAGAGTGAGAAAAGGAGTGACTGATTGGAGAGTGATGATGGAAAAGACTTGGAAACTTCTATGTTAAAGGGTCAGAAGGTAGCCTATTAATTCCTGCCCAAGTACAGTACAAATGTCAGTACTTGTAGGTAGATCCCGGGTCTTAACAAATCGAAATAGGTAGATTCAAAAAGCTTTTACAATTATTGAAATTTTCCAGGACGAGGGTATTGGCCTGTCCGTCGGGAATTTGAAGTAAATACCAATAATGGGGCTCATATTCTAAGATTGATAATTCTCATTAATTGACTTGTTATAGCTGTACTTGCCAATACTAATTTGCATTAATTCACTTTTTATAGCATTATCCGCCCATAATTATAGCATACTTTATGTTTAGAGAGTTCAATAGATTTCGGTCAAATCCGAAATCCAGTTTAGCAAGGTCCTCCTTACTGTGATATTCCTGGGTTTACACATAACCTGAGTCATTTTCGGGATTGGCGTGTGTCAAGAACCCTCAAAGTAAATTTTGTTGGGAGACCTTGATGGCACACGGCCTATTGAGAAGAAACTGAAAGCAGACACACTCTTTTGCAGAGGACTCAAGGTCAAGCCGGCCTGTTATTCGCACCACATGGAGTGTATGGTGGCCGAGAAGTTCAAGGCGTTGAGCAAGCACGAGTTGTTAGAGTAAGCCAGCGACCTCAAAGATGGTATTGTAAATGCATCGCCCGTCCTCAAGATGGGCTAGGTCGCCATCATGCCGCTGGAGGGGACCGCGCGTGTGCACAAGAGCGGCTAAGATGTGATGCCGCTTTTGTCAACTTGTAAAGACCGCACATGCCTCCATACAATTTTGAACGAACTATCTATATGCAATTTCTAGTGTTCAAATGCGGGATGCAACTCATCATCGATTGATCAAGAAATCCTCTTTCTTTTTGTGACCGACTCGGCGGTTGGGGACGGGAAGGTTACCGTCGTGTTCAGCATGATCGACGGCGGCAAGACGGTCTCGCACTCGGTGGTGCCCAAGCAGGCGCCCGTCCCGACGCATCACCACCTCCAGAGGATAGACGTTGTCATTGACACGGGTTGAAACAACACAGACCCAACTGAGATCCAAATCCTCCGTGAGTTGAACGAGGGTCGAAAGTCAGCCCGCTTCCAACAGCCCACGATGCTCCTGAACCAGTCCAATGATCCGTGGACTCAGGACATCCCTCGAGCCAGCCTTTGTCAGCATGCCAGGACCAGACGGACGGCCTGTTCCTCTGCGCGTCATGCTGCGGTGCGCACAGTCGAAGCGAGCAGGCGGAGGGCAGATTTTTAAACAAATGCGAGGCCCGGGCTTCGTTGGTTGGCAGCCCGCCAGGCGAGGCGGGCTTAGGATTTGGCCACGGCGAGACTAACAGCTACGGTAAGCTGGAAACGATGCCGCGATATGCGGCACGGGACGGAAATATTAGCTGCGATCTGACCGATCAAATAGAGATTGAATAAGGAAAGTTGTAAAGCGCATTAATTTCTTTGGATTTCCGGAGTACAGGAATGCTAACTTGCTCATATAATGGAAATGCATTAGAAATGCAATGTTACATGTAATCAGTTCCTTAACTCAGTAATTACAGTACATTTTAGCTTACCATAGCGGATCTCTTTGCTTGATAACACGCTATGCTATAGGAGTGAGCAAAGGCAAAGTAAAACAGCGTGTCAAAATTGGTAGTAAGAAATAATATATGAGGGCGCGTTAACCCGTCACTAAAAGGTAGATTTTATGCGAGGTAGTCGCCCGTTACTATTTTGACAGCATTGCTATTCTCTACTGTGAATAGAAACTGCCTTTTTTACGCTTATGATTTTCACACTCACTGTTATTTACAATGAAGAGCTCGCACATTGCTCAATTTGTTAGTCTTGTCGCAGTTTTGCAGGTTGGTACATATGCTTTTACGCAACCTAAGCAAGCTGAAAACTCGGATGAGTCAAAATATATCCCAAGTACCATACTCAGCGCAGAATGGGATACCGTTCAGTAAGTAAATACCTCGGCTCTGGAAAGCTGCAAGCTAGGAAATATTGGAGTATGTATTAATTCTTTCCGAGCAAAAAGTACCGGCAACATCCATTCTATGGAAAAACGTGCCCATATTGGAGAAGACAATAAGTGTACAACATGGCAAGAAGAAGAAATAAATACAGCTTTGGCAGGGTAGGTCAACCATTACTTAGAATATAAAATGTTGTTAACGTATATCCATTCAGCTGCGCTACACTATCTGCTTCTGCTTATCACGGCGTTGATAAAGATCCATAGCTGTTTTATGAGTTTTTCAAAACCAAGAGCGATGATTATAAGACAATCGTTCGAGATAGATATTGGAAAATGTGGCATGAGTGTCGGGGCGAAAGTTCAGACATTACTGTCCTCTGTCAGACTGAACTCTACAATTGTGCACCAAAAGGTACAAAGTGGAATGCTTACAGCCTTCCGAAGCAGCACAAAATTTATATTTGTCCAGGATTTTTTAAGCTTGAAGCCACGGGTAGAGCTCGTCGGGGTTATTACCAAGATGTTCTACTACTGCATGAGATGTCGCATGCCACTTTTGGTAAGTTTTTCCCCAAAGGTCGGACTTAAGGGGTTGCCAGATAATTCAAATTTCAATTCAAAGAGACATTTGCTAACAACTTTGTGCAAATTTTAACGGATATAGATGTTGACGATCATGGATATGAATGGGATGGGATTGAGGGGTAAGTCTTGTTTATTTTTTATTATATTTTCTTTTTTTAAACTTCTAACACCCTGTTATCATTTTCAGCCTTTCTGCCGAGAAAAGCATCGATAACGCCGACACTTATGCTCTTTTTGCCCAGTGTTACTATAACAAATGCTAAAAGAACATTGCCAAAAGCAGGACAAATGAAGTACGGATTCAAATTTATAAGCCCTTATTGCTAAAACCTATATTTTCTTCTTAAAAAAGGAAATCGTGGGGATAATAACAAGTATCACATTTGAGACATATCCCGATAAATGAAGATTATTTTTTATTATTTTTCTCTTGCACAATCTGAAAGTTTTATTTGATTATCAAACCAACCCAGATAGTTTAAATCTAACATGATCTTGATTTTGTAATTAAAGCGGTCATCGAGCGTAAAGTTGTGGCCTCGAACAGCTTTAGTAGGGGAACGTTTATACCCCAACGCCGCCGAATGGCGTTACGCAAGGCCACGAGTGTGGTGGAATTCCCGCCCAAGCGAAAAAAGTCGGTGTCGGGGGTGTACCCGGGGGACAATACACCCTGGTTTGGTAAATCTGGGAGTAAATCCATCCAAATGCACAGCAGCTCATTCTCCATCTCTAGTAGCTTGGAGTCGCCAGTGTTGCTGGTTGGTTTAGTGGGAGCCGTAGGCGGAAGTTGGATTCGGTCCAGGGAAGCACGGTCGAGCTTCCCGCTGGCTGTTGTTGGAAATTTCTGCAGAGGCAGGATGGCGGCAGGACACATGTAACTGGGAAGGGGAAGAGACGACGCCAGAGCCGCGAGGAAGGCAGCATCGCTGTCTTTCCTATCTTCCTTGCTGCCCTCATTAAGGACGGCGAATGAGACCATCATCTTATTTTCGCCAGTTCCGCGAACCGTGGTAATCGCTTGGGAAACTCTTCCTCCAGACGATCTGACTATTACGGACGAGACTTCGTCGAGCTCAATGCGGATGCCACGGATCTTAACCTGGGAGTCGTCCTGGATCCGTCCGAGGATGACGAGTGAGCCGTCCGGGTCGAGAAAGCCCGAGTCTCCGGTCCGGTACATCTTTGTGTTGCCGGGACCAAAGGTATCCGCGACAAAAGATGCACGGGTCAGGTCCGCTCGACCCAAGTATCCGAGGCCAACGCCCTCGCCGGCGATGTATATCTCTCCAGAACTGCCACTGGGGACGGTCCTACCCGCTTGGTCGAGGATATAAACACGGGCATTGGCAAACGGAGGGCCGACAGGCCATGATCGGCTTTCCTCATCCCTGTGATTACCCCAGTACTCAATGCGACCAATGTTGCTAATCATGCACGTCTCGGTGGGGCCGTACATGTTGAAGACGTCAAGCCTCCTGCCTGTGGCATTTTCCAAAAGCACAAACTGCGCGGCCAGCTGCGCTGAAAAGGGTTCGCCACCGACGCCCACGGTTTGCAAGTGTCTGCACCGCTTGATGATTTGCTCTTCGCCGTCATCACAGCCGGCGTCGCGCGGGTCGTCACGGGCCTGAAGTATCTGCATGACCTCGGTCTGCGTCCCGGTCATGACTGTGACTTTTTCCCTCTCCATGAGCAGAGCGAGCGCGGCCGGGTCGGCCCTTTGGGCGCGAGAGGCAATCACCAGCCGGCTTCCTGTGGCAAGGCAAGGAAAGATTTGGACCTGGGACATGTCGAATCCGGGCGAGCTCTGCTGCAGGACCGACTCGGAGCCGTGGCGCAGGGCGAGGGCGCGCGCTATCGAGCCTGAAATGGCCACATAGTTGCCCTGCGTTAATATGGCGCCCTTTGGCGTCCCGGTGGTACCACTAGTGTATATTATCATGGCCGGAGCGTCTGGTGTTGATCTGTTGACAATTCTTGCCCGTGGCGCAGACGTTGCCAAAGATGTATCTACAAGCTCGAGCTTGGAGTCCGAAGATTTGCTCGACAGCCACGATGCGACCTCAGCCGTTTGGCTGTGATGGAGGATGACGGTAGGTTTGCAGTCGCCAACCATTACAGCCATTCTTTCTTTGTGGTTTCTTGGGTCGATGGGCACGGCAACCCCAGCAACCCTCAGGACAGCCAGAAGCGCTGCAATGTAATCTGCTGAAGGCTCAAAGAGTAGCACACAGACGAAATTATCATCTTCTGAAGCAGTCTTTGTTTTCAGAAGTAATTCACAAATGTTGTCTACCTTCCTCATCAGTTCGCAGTACGTCAAAGTTTGGTCTCCATCCGATATTGCGGGGGCGTCGCGATACTCGTCTGCTGCATTATCTATTTGTCGGGAAATCGTCGATGCCCAGACTGGGTGTTCGGTGGCGTCTTGCAGTGTAGCCGGAATGGAAGGTCTGGGGGCAGACAAGGAATCCGAAATCTCCAGATTATCGATGGTCATGTGCTGGCTCTGACTGGCCATCTCAAGCAGCCGGCAGTAGGACCCAAGGACGCTCTCGGCGGCGTCGGCGGAGTAGAGCGACTCCCGCATCACCACTTCGATCAGACAATCGCCGTTGGGAGACTCGCTGATGTTGACACATAGATCATATGGGTTCCTGCTGCCATGCGACCGAACATATTTGACCTGGCACCCGGCGATGTCACCATGGGACAGCGCGCCTAGGCGGTAGTTGATGACCACTTGGAAAAGCGGGCTGTGCCGTGAGGTGCGTGGAACTTTGAGTTGGTCTAGCAGTGCGTCGAACGGGACGCCGGCGTGCGAAAGGGCTGCGAAGGCCTTGGACGAGACCCTCTTGGAGAGGGCAGCGAATGTATTTTGGCTCTGGTCGCCGTCAGGAGAAATAGACAGGACTATCGGTGCAAAGTTGATGAAGAAACCTGCCGTGCCGGAGAAGTCGGGCTCGCCCTCGTTGCGCATGCCCCGCCCCGAATCGCAGATGCCGATGCAAACCTCATCCATGCGCGAAAGACGGCAGACAAGAATCGCCAAAACGCCAAGGTGGAAATGAAAAGGTGTTATCTGCAGCGAGCTGCTTGCTCGGCGGACACTAGAGACTAGAACGCTCGTGAGCATGCGCTCGGAAGTGGCGTTTTTGTAGCTGTCGGTCGGTTGCCGGGTCGAGACGCGAGCCATGGGGAGCAGTGGCATAGCCATGCTGCCTCTGTGGCCTACTTCTTGGGCCCAGAACCGGACGTCGTCGGCAAAACGTCCCTCCTCAACCAGATGGCGTTGGCGGACTGCAAAGTCTGCGTACTGGAGGGGAGGAGGAGATGGTATCGATGCCGGCCCTCCATCGAGTTCGTATTCCCTGGACAAGTCGCGCAAAAGTATGATCCAAGTCATACCGTCCATAACAATATGGTGGCTGCCAATTATGAACATGTGTCGGTCGTGGGTTAGCCTGATCAGTGTCACGCCTGTGCAGACCCCGTTCTCGAGGTCCCAGTGGCGCTCCCTAATGGCTTTGTACTCTGAATCTATAACATTGGCATGTTCATCAAAGCCTCCGTTTGCATCCACGAAACGAAAAGTACAGGCTGAGACGGCCCTAACGGTCTGCATTGGAAAATCCGTATCGGGGTCAGTGTAAAAGCTGGTCCTGAGAATCTCGTGGCGTCGCGTAATCTTGTCAAACGCTTTTTGCAGCCTTTTGTGGTCCAGATATCCATTCAACTCGTACATGGCCGTCTCGTTATACGTGGTCGGGTCCTGCAGAAACTGATGCATAAACCACAAGCGCTCTTGACCAAAAGACATTCGAACCGTCCGTTCGACAGCAGAGGGCTGGCTTGAATTCGTCCCTTCCCCATTCTTGTTGGGATGAAGAGCGAGGTCGTCAGTCTTTGAGTCTGAAGTCTGGGATAGTGTCGTCAAGGGCGTGGTAGCCGCAGGCGAGCTTTCATTGGCGTCTGTGGCTTTTGTTGTGGATGCGTTTGGAGACGAGAAAACGTCCATGTCGGTGCTTTGGAGGCAAGTTTGAAGCTTGGGGATTACAGCGGCCCCGACCTTCTGACTAGTGTCAGGAGCCGGCGACAAGTCGACAGTGGTAACTTTCTCTGCAGAGGCTCTGACCTTTGACAACAAGCTGGCGGCAGAGGACGAGCAGATGGATTCACCAGTGGCACCCCCAAGGATCTGCAATACCGAGACCTCTGCGCCGACGGTATTGCGCAGCCACGAGCCAACTTCCATGGCTAGCAATGAATCAATGCCGAGACTGATCAGTGACCCATCCATGTTGATGGAGCCGGGTTGAAGCTGCAGCAAGTTCTCTAGCTTTTGTGCCAGCGCTGCCTTGATCCTGACAATAAGCGTCGCCTCATCCATGGTCGCAGAGATGGTTGCCAGTGTGGCGCGGAGATCGTCGAGGGGCGAAGAACCCATACTTTCAGCATCTCCCGTAACTTGAGAGACACCGTGGCCCAGAATAGCTGCGCTTGGCTTTCCTTTGACGAAGAAGGAAAATCGAGGTTCGGCTGCCCAGAACGGCCGATCCGCCTCGTTGCGGCTCTCCCGGAGACCAGTAATAACCTCCACATCGCCGATAGTCTCCTGGCTGGCACGGCCGGCAACGATTGCCTCTGCAAATATCACGTGAAGCTCGTCCTCCGACATGGCCAACACGTTCATGCTACACATATTTCGATGGACCGAGGCCTCCTGGCGCGCCACGTAACCCAGCTCCGAAATGAGCCCGATATCGAGGACGGAACCAGCCAGACCCCTGCGTCTGCGGTCTACAGCAAGGCATGTCATGAACAGGTTTGCCATGTGGTAGTTGGACTGGCCCGGAGTACCAATGACGCTGCCGGTGGAGCCAGTCATGATAAAGAAGTCGAGAGGGCCGCTTTCTCTCTCCAGCTGCGCAAGGGCCCGATCGAGGTTTAGGCTGCCATCGGCTTTGGGCTTGAGTGCTGCGACTACTTGGTTCACACCAAGGCTGCGAAAGAGACCGTCATCAAGCACCATGGCACCATTGCAAACGCCGGCGAGTGGTGGCAAGGCTGCATCGTTACTGATGTCGTGGATTGTCTGCTGAACACTGGCAAAGTCGCCAACGTCCATGGCGCGCACGACTACTTTGGCGTCGTACCTATCGGCCATATCCCGAACAAAGTCATGACTGACGGAGGGATGGCGGCTCGCCAGCACAAGGTGTCTGGCGCCGCCCTGGCGTATCATCCAGGTGGCTAGAGAGAGGCCGACCTCACCTGTGAGTCCGACCAGGAGGTAGCTTCGGTCGGGTCGGAAAAGATGACTCCCAACCAACGGTTGGACGCGGCACGCGACTTGGCCATTCTCTTGTGGTTGCGGTCTATTTTGATCATGATGCGCAGTCAGCTCATAAAAACTCGTCAATGAGATCCAAGGGATTTAAAACGGATTTACCTTTTCAACTTATCCTTTTGCCAATCTAGCGTTGGGATTGAGAATTCTTGGTCAAGGGCCAGTTCCTCGAGATTTCCGAGCGTGTACGTCTTGGTTACAATTGCCATGGCCTCACCGGCTATGCCACTTGCACTCTCAACGGCGGATTTCAAATCAAGCACATCGAAATGATGTTCGGTCGAAGCGCCCTGGGCATATTCCCACTCGGGCACCCCGGGAGGGCTGAAAATCGATCCGCAGATTAGTTTCTCGACTTGGACGGCTGACTGGTAGCTGGGTGGCAGCTTGTCAGGTCCTTCGTCGGGTGGCCCGGCCGTGATTATAGCAGCGACCCGTCCAGGCAGCGCGTCGCGGATCACTCTCGCCGGTGTGTGGGGGTGCAGAAGTTTGACGCGGGAACCGGGGGGAGAAATCAATGATGAAGTCGAAGTGCGGAAAATACGGACGCCCTTTTTGGTGGCGGTGCGCTCAAATATTTGCACGACAACGTCGGGGAATTCTCCGTGCATCCAGACAACATGGCCGCGTGGAGCCAGGCGCAGCCAGGTGGCTGCCAGCAATGAAATCCCGACGAGTGCAAGAGCAGCATGTGCATAACTTGATAGACTCTGGTCGAGACCTGCCAAGGCTTTGGCAAGCTCTTTGGCCATCTTGCCGTCCCCCTCATCAATTGGAAGCGTGTGGTGGGCAGGGACCCACACCACTGACGCGTTCAGTGGGAGCAACGCTAAAACAGACCTCGATTGGGCCACCCCCAACGCGAGGTACAGGGGCGTATGCAGGGGGTCGACGCTTGCCACAGGCACCAGTGTGGAGAGACAAACGTCGATCGCGATATTATCGGAACTTGCCCACTCGATCCTCGGCCTCGAGAACAGCTCAAAGCCGGAGCAAGCTGAACTGGGAAGCTGCTCTGCAGCGGTACCTCGGGCCTTGCGCGAAAGAGATGGCCGCACTTCGACGGTGCTCTCCGCCATGGATACGATTTTGGTAATTGAGCGTCGGCCCGAATTGATTCGGTCGTTGCGCTCGCGGTCATGCCGGATGCGCGGGATAAATAGTTTGTCCCCTCGAACCCGCAGCTCCGTCTCATCGGTCCAGCAAATATCATCATCTTTAACCATGGCAGGTGTCAAGACCAGGCGGAGCAGGAGTTCTACAAGCATTCTGGCGCCGAGGCAGCCTGGGCTGGCGCTGGGTTGCGACTCCTGGCACTCGTCTATATCCACGACCTGGATCCGCAGTGACCGGTGTTCGGTACGCAAGCCACGTGCCAGGCCGTTGATCATGCGCGAAAACGGATTGTTTGACTGCGCATTCTTTGTTACTGCAAGAACTGCGGCGGCGCTCGAAAAGAGGCATTTTAATCCGTCCAGCACGGAATCGTCAACGGTGGTTAATGGCGCATTTCCGTCTTGCTCAAGTTTGAAGTGAGGCCTGTCTAGTTCGGACAGCAAAAGAACAGTGGCACCCTGGGGCAGAGTTTGAGGGCTTGTGTTTCGAACATCGGCGATAAAGACTGGTTTGCGGCGTATCCCCAACGGTTGGAGATGGTTTTCGACATGGTGTGACAAAGTGGCCCCGCCTCCAACGATAACTAATTGCACCTCATCGACTAGACCATGGCCGTGACCCAGTGGGTCCCTGAGTGCCATGATGTTGCCGTTCACAGCCTGCGTCACAAACGATGTGCAGGTACGCAGGCGCCCGTCCGGCTGGTCGCCCTTGAACACATCCAGGCCAGAAAAGCCCGCCTCACGCAGCTTGATATCCCAGGCCTCCTCGCTGAGCAGTGGTCCCCTTCCCATGCGGCACTCACGATCCTGGGCCTGCCACCAACCATCTAGTCCGCCCATGATGACCTGGATACGCGCCAAATGTGATGTTGGCTCCACGGCGACAAGAAAGCCACCTGGCTTCAGCAGGGACCTGATGCGGACCAGGGCGGCCGAGATATCCGGGGCGACGTGGATCACGTTTGCGGCAATTATAACGTCGTATTTTATGTCGTCAGAGAAGCCCTGGTCCTCAAACGGCAATGTGATGTCCAGAAGCCTGAATGCCATGCGGTCAAGGTCGTGACCGGCATCTTGGACTCGCTGTTTCGCCGTCGGGAAAAACCCCATGGACACGTCGGTAAACGTGTACGACCCCTGGACGTCTGGACCAATGGCATCCAAAGTCGCGAGCATGGTTGCCCCGGTGCCAGCTCCCAGCTCGAGAATATCGGCGTTGGGAAATCGATGCGATATGGCTTTTATATACTCGGACACCTGCCTCTGGGTGTTTCGCAGGCCCAGGCCCTCGCGGTAGAACTCGCTCAGCATGTCGTTGGCGAAAAGGACCTCCAACATGCTCTTTTCGTTGCGGAAAACAGGACCTATTTCATCGTTCACCGCCTTGAGAACACGGAAATCAATCTGGTGTTTGTGCTGCTCCAGTATCATCTCGATTGTTTCTCTGGTGTCCTGGGCAAGCCACCAGGCCTCGCACGGGTAGAGTTGACCGTTTCGCGCCGACACCATCAGGTTGCGTGATTGTTCGACAAAAAGCTGCTCGTGCGGCTTGAGGTTACTGACGCCAACGGCTTCTGCCTCGGACACGATGGTTTGGCAAACAAACAAGGAGACGCGCTCTGCCGCTTCAATCAATGAATCTTGTGGTGGGTTGTAGTTAATTGGGAATTCATTCTCGCCAACCATGATGTCGGGCTGCCAGACTGTCGCACTGAAGAGAAGACGGTCGTTGGACGGCGCGGCCCTGTTTAGTGCGGCCAACCGTAGACCCTCGATCTGAACCAGAGGTCGGAGGTCACCGGGCCTCCGCCCTAGGATGTACATGGTGACGTCGCCTTCAAGCTTTGTATGGTCCTCCATGGTGATGTTGGCGTCGGCGACAAGTTCGACTCTGGACAAAGACTGATCCGAGATCAGCGCAGAACGGTTCGGATCCACCAAAATCCTGTCTATCCTTTGCGGCATATATGCAGTCCACAGCTTCTCGGTCCGCGGGTCCGCCATTGCCCCCAGCAGTGGTTGGATACCGGTATCAAGCAGTGCCGGGTGCAACTGGTCTCCCCATCCGTCGAGAATCTCAGCTCTATCCCACGACGCGACGCCCGTGGCAGCTCTGTGACGACGTTTCAGGGAGTCGAGACGGCGAAAGGGGCCGCCGTACTCGAGACTCAACCCCCTCAAGCAGCTGTAAAAGCCTTCGATGTCAACCTGGGAGGTTAGCTTCTCGGGTATGCTGCGAGCTGGAATGACGGTTGCAACACCCAGAGCCGCAGTCGTTTCGTCGCCCAAGGTCAGGTGCACAGAGCAAAAGGCTGTTCGCACAAGATCACCAGTGTTGGGGTTTGTGCAGATGTAAAAGGTAATCTCAGCCTCGACGATGGACGATTGCTGCCCTTTGGCCTGCGTCCTCTGTGATACCTTGGCCGAGGTGACAACCTCAACTGGGCTGCCTCCATCCGGCACGTACAAAGTACGCTCCAAAGTCAACCCATAGGCCTCCATGGACACGAGTCGATGGCCACCTGCGCCGCAGAAAGCCGCCAGGTGCCGTGACACCTCGTCAATCATGACGATGTAGCCCATGCCCGGGAACAGCGCGGCACCCTGGAAGGAATGTCCGCGCAGCCACGGCATGTCCTTGAGGCTGAAAAAGTTGCGCCACCGAGGCTCCCAGTCCGAGTCGTCCGGGCACCGCTGACCGATGAGGGTCTCACGGAATGAGGAGGGATTGGGCCGTATTGTCTCTGGTGCTTCGCGCAGTCGGTGGTTTCGCGAAATTCGCGACTCGCGCCAAAACATGTTTTCGTCGTGGTCCCAGGCGTATGGAGGGAGTTCGGGCAGTACTTGGTGCTTGCTGTCCTCCCCTCTCGGTCCCTTGGTAAAGTCGACAGCTGTGCTGCCGAACCGACACCACAGGAGCCCCAAAGCCTTGGAGATGCTAACAAGGCCGTTTTCGCCGCGGTTCAGAGCCCCGCAATAAGGCAAGGCTTTGCGACGGGGCAGATGTGGCTGGATGGACTGGCCAACCGGACCCTTGAGGGCCGGATGCGGGCCAACCTCAATACATGCGTCAAAGGGGCCTCCGTTAGTTAGTGCAGCGACGATGGCGTCCTCGAACAGGACGGGCTTGACCAGGTTCTCGTTCCAATAAGGGCCGGCGAGTGAGGTCAGAAGCTCCGCGGTGCCGTCGTCGCCGTTACGACTCGCCCAGTATCTGTTGGCGTGGCCGTCGACGCTGGAGATCCAGACGCAGTCTCTGCGTGCGGGCACCCTTGGCTTTATCCCACAAGCCCTGAGGGAATCTAGATAGGCGTCCGCACAAGCCTGCATGTGAGGAGAGTGGTAGGCCTTGTCTGTCTTGAGCCTGCGAGCTGTTGTGTTTTGTGCCTTCAAGACCGCTTCTGCTTCCGCCACCGCACCAGCATCCCCCGACAAGGTCACGCTCGACGGCGAATTCTTTGCGGCCCGCCAGAGCCTGCCTCTAAACCTGTCGCCATCACAAAAGCGGGCCGCGGCGTCCCATGACAGACCCACGGCCAGCATGGCACCGTTGTCATTAGCCAACCTCGATGCGTGCAATCCACGGTAGTACGCGATTCGCACGGCATCCTGCAGTGACAGAAACCCCGCCGCGTACAATGCGGCCATTTCGCCCGAGGAATGGCCCACCACGGCGGCAAAGCGGATACCTTTCGACGCCAGCACGTCGACCAGGCCGATCTCGACAGCGGTCGTGGCGGGCTGCGCAAGCACCGCCTCGGACATGCGGCTGTCTTCTTGGTCGGTTTTTAGGAGCTCCGCCTTGAGGGACCAATCCGGTGCGTCGGGTAGGTTGGACAAGGCAGCTTCACATGCCTCGATCGACCTGCGGAACACAGGCTCTTGTAGAATAAGCTCTCTCCCCATGGCCGGCCATTGCGCCCCTTGGCCGGTGAAGACACCAAGCAGCCCAAGGCCCTCTGACGGTGAGACGAGGGGCTGTGGAGGGGCGTGGATGCATTCGACTGACTTGTCAACAGCTGCCGTTTGCAGGGCCTTTTGCAGCTCGTCATTGGATGCGCCTGAGATTGCCAGCCGCACGGGGAACTGATTTCTGCGTGTTCGCAGTATCCAAGCCAGATCTCCCATGTTGAGGTCTTGGTTCTGTTCGAGGTAGCTGGCCAATCGTTGAGCGTACCTCCGCAGCGAGGTCTCGCTGCGGGCGCTAAGCAGGAGCTGTGTTGACAGCAATGGTGACGGGCAATCTCTTTTTTCTTGCAAACCCGCCACAGCCGCCACGCCGCCATGGAACCCCTCGACGATGACGTGCGCGTTGGTTCCGCCGAACCCGAAGCTGTTGACGCTCGCACGCCTTGTCCCTCCCGGACCGCCAGGGTCGGGCCAGGCCAGGGCCTCGGTCGGTACACGCAGCCGGTGGCTGAACTGGACGATCTTGGGGTTGAGCTTCACAAAGTGCTTGTTTGGCGGCACGACTCCGTGCTTCATAGCCAGCAACACCTTGATGATGCCCGCCAGGCCCGCGCACCCTTCCAAATGGCCCAGCACGGTTTTGATGGAGCCGACCAGCAGCTGCTTCCCATCATCATCCTCCAGGCGGCCATCGCTAACCTCGTGACTGCCAGTAGAGAAGAAGTCATCGGGTTCACCGCCATCGCTCTCGGTGGAGAAGAAGGCATCAAAGACGCCATGGGCCTCGACCGGGTCGCCGGCTTGCGTACCTGTGCCGTGACTGTATTGACAAAAGGGGAAAAAAGGCTTGACGTTAGCAAAAGTTGTGCGGGTGGGACAGCAGACATAAAAACTAGGGTTCGTAACAAAGCAAAAGCATGGAACGTGGGGCGACTTTTGTACTAGAACTAGCAACATACGCTTCGAAATACTGGCATCGATCTTCCGGTTTGAGTGGGTTGAGACCAGCCGACTTGTACACGTCCTTTATTAGTCGTGCCTGTGCCCGATAACTAGGCATAGTAATGCCCGGAGTGCGGCCATCAGAGTTGACACCCGAGGCCCTGATAACACCGTGCACCGGATCACCGTCTGCCAACGCCCTGCTGAGAGGCTTTAGAAACAGCGCGGCGGCCCCTTCGCCCCTCGCGTATCCGTCCGCGCTCGAGTCCCACATTCGACAGTGGCCGGTAGGCGACAGCATGTGCAGTTTGGATTCGCTGATAAACATGTCCGGGCTGAGGATGAGGCAGGACCCGGCCACGACCGCCATGTCCGCACAACCCGTCCGGAGGTCCTGACACGCGAGGTGAAGGGCAACCAGAGACGAAGAACAGGCGGTGTCCAGGCAGACAGATGGTCCGCGAAGGTCGAAAAAGTGAGATATGCGGTTCGCCAATACCGCGCGCGACGTACCCGAGGCCATGTAGGTAGAGACGTCCTCGACGTCGCGCGTCGGGAGTTCAGCGTAGTCGGCCGTCATGGCGCCGACGTACACGGCGCAGTTGGCCGCCTTGAGTTTATCCAGTGGCATACCCGCACTCTCGCTCGCCTCGTACACCGTCTCGAGTAGCATGCGCTGTTGCGGGTCCATTGCTTCCGCCTCGAGGGGGCTGATGCCAAAAAATGAAGCGTCGAAGAGGGCCGGGTCCAGATCTTCCGATAGGAAGTATGCCTTACCGACGGGTGTGCGGCCGTGTCTGTCTCCGTCCGGATGATAAAACTTGCGCAAGTTCATCCGACCTGGCGGGGGCTCACGGGAGAGGTCCGCCGCCTCGGCGGAGGCCGCATCCTTGAGGATGGTCCATAGCCGTGCGGGGGTGTCTGCGCCGCCAGGAAAGCGGTTGGCCAAACCAATAACGGCAATTGGCTCAATCATGGTTTCGAAAGCTGGATATTCCTACCTTGGTGGCGAGGACTGGGTTTTGCGCCCGAATTGAGGACTTTTATAACTTATAACAGGGGTACTGGACAGAGAATGTTGGGCGGGAAATGTGGCATTTGTGAATTACGAATTTAGTTCATCGTTATTAGAATCATTGGTATTAGCTCTGAGAGTGAAATGAGAGAAATAACATTTGCAGTACTTAACAATCCAACGAGATTCGCCTCGGCCCTGCTGTACGTAACATGTGCGCAAGAGGGTTGTATCATATCACACCCTACATTGAATCAGACATGACTGAAGAAGCCACATAACTAAAATCGCGGTTTGTTAAGTTGGAACCTCCTACGAGCCACCTGTTTCGTTGAATCGCGAAACGCGCGTTTAGTTTAACCAAGGTTTTAACAAGCTGTTTCGTGCGGATATTCGGGCAAACCAGGCTTTTAGGACGGATTGAATCAGGGTTGAAACCATTCCCTTGTCGTTATATTAGCGCTGGATGAATAACATCTAACATATAAGTAGGGTTATAAATTAATTGAAGGCAATTAGAATAAAGGGGCCTTCACTCACAAAGTTTAACAAAGTAAGGAAAAAGTTAATTTCAAGGCTCATCCCTCAAACTTAACGTTCCACAGTTTACTCCATGTCGGTATATCCCTTCCAGTGTGACAGTTAGTATTATCCCAATAATTACTTTGCTTTTTTTAATCACTTGTATTAAATAGTTTCCTTACCAGGTTAACAGTCTGGCTGTAATAAGGTATGATAATTTACTACCTGTAACCTTCTTAGGAAAAGGTTGATAATATTAATATTAAACTTCAACCGCTGCTGCGTATAATCGTATAGTCTTAATATTTAAACTAGGACCCCCTTGCTGCGCAGAGGGCCGAGCGCTTCGTATACCTTACCGGACACATGGCTTTTTAGTAGTCTCAGGGCTCATCCCTGAAGCCCGTAGCTCCGCAATTGAGCCTGTGGTTCAATTGCGGCTGTATAGTGTATATTGTACTTGTGGGTCCAAACTAGTCTCAGTGCTCAGACTAGACCCCTTTGCTGCGCAAGCTGGACCGTGCGCTCCATGTACCTTACCAGCCACATGGCTTTTCGACCAATTACATTGGCGGAAAAGATAGCGCGCTCTGAACCGAAGCGATCTTTGCATGGACCCACAGGTACATTGCAAAGCCGCAATTGAGCCACAGGCTCAATTGTGGAGCTCGGGCTTCAGGGATGAGCCATGAGACTATAAAAATATAAAGGTGTGCATTTTTTACAACACGCTTGCTGCCTCATTCTGACAACGCAAATCCGCAAAAAAACGAACCATCCACTCTCGGAAGCACTCGTCCACCCAGTCAACCAGCGCCCTTAAATTTGCAAGCAGCTTATATATCTCGGAAAGCTTCCACGTACCACATATGGGCCCGAATGGAACCATGTCAATCCTCTCGCCGCGGTCACACGCAAAAAACAAACTCCAGTTGTAATGCGCAACCAACAGCACAGGTAGCGTAACGAAGTGCTTGCCATGCCCCGGCGGTATAAATTTGTGCATGCGGACGTGCCACGCCGCGGTCCACACGCCCAGCTGGACCAAACCGTAATTTTCATCGCCTTAAAAAATCTTGGTCTCAATCGCAATGTTACGACCAGACAGTTGGGCCGGTACCAGAGAGGCCAGGTGGGGTCACACCCCTCCTGACGACACCCGCCCAGAGAAATCACCGACCGGCAGAAAGAGGATTACATAAGAAGGAATCACGTGACCTCACGTGATTGCCAAGAGAGTGATCTCAGTGATCATTGAGGGATCACAACAGATCAAGGGAAGTGATCTCTGCGATCTGTGACAGATCAGGAGAGATCACATTCGGAACATAGTCTATATAAGGCACGCTCATTACCATGTAGATAGATTCGATTCTAGGATTGCTTAGCAGCAATCAAACTCTAGTTAACCTCAATACTTACTTGAGAACGATCATAACTTCACCCCCAGTCATTGAGAACCCCAGTTACCCAGTCAGACGCTCAGTTGCTTCAACCCACTGTACTTTACCATAAGAACAGGTTACCCCGATACCTTGATCGTAACATTTTGATTGCTCCTGTTCAGTACTTTGCCTTGAAGCATACCGAGCAGTATCCGACAACATGTCTTCCCAGACGTCTAAAAACAACACTCCCAGCACCCCGGCTACAAGCAGCAAGGCGGCCCAAAAAGCCCCTGCTCGGCCCAAGGACGATAGCGACAGTGATGACGAGGAAGACCAGCTCCGTAGGCAGGTTGCTCAGACCAACCAGGAGCTCCACGAACAGACGCTCCGCGCAACCCAACTCCAAGAGGAACTCCAGGCTCTCCGAGCCAGTGCTAACGTTACCTCAACCCCTCTTGATGGGCGCGAGAGACTCAAGTTTAACCCCCCAGCCACATTCGATGGCACACCTGGACAACTTAAAGGGTACCTTGTACAGGTACGCACCTACCAAGCATTCCATTTGGAAACTTTCCGCAGTGAAACAGAAAAGGTGGTACACGCGGCCACTTTCCTCCGAGGACGAGCCTTGTCTTGGTTCGAACCTCTGTTGCAGGAATGGCTTGATGTACCCCCCGAAGAACGACGCCAAGAAGTTACCGACATTTTCTCAACCTTCGCAGGGTATGAACGCACCCTCCGTTCCTTGTTCCAGGAACCCGATGAGAAACGACAGACCGAACGAAACTTGGCCAACCTACGACAAACCAAGTCAGCCTCCGCTTATGCAGCCGAATTCAGAAGGCTAGCAACAAGGCTGGATATGACCGAAGAAACCAAGATCCTCCAGTTCTACCAGGGACTGAAGTTAGAAGTAAAAGACGAGGTATCCAAGCTCGACCGACCCGAGGATTTCCTCGAGTACGTCGAACTTGCCATCAAATTTGACAACCGGATTTACGAACGCCGACAGGAAAAACAAGGCGGACAGCGAGTGTTCGTCACCTCAATTCGACAAGCCAACACGGGACGCAAGTACCAACACCCCCAACCCACATACCACAGAAACAATGGTGGATGGCAGCAGCCCCGTCACATGGCACCCCAGACCTACAGTACAGTTTATGGTACCCACAGTGGACCCATGGACCTTAGTGCCACACAACACAAGAAGCCCCGTAAAGACCCCAAAAGTGGCAAATGTTTCAAGTGCGACAAGACAGGGCACATCGCCAGAAATTGCCCGAGAAACCAGGAAAATATCCCTGATTTTAGGGGCAAGACCGAAAAACCACGAGGATTTAATGCCACCAATCACCAGCAATTACGGCCTGACCAACACAGCACGATAAGCTGGACCACCTGCTACGATGACAATTGCATGGTACACAACAGCTCCAAAAACGACGCAGGATGGTACCCACAGAAGCCCCGAGGCACTCGAACCCTAGCAGTAGGAAACCGAGTACCCCTAGGGACAGGACAACCAACGAAGTTACACCGACAAGAGACCCAACTACCCGAACTCACGGACTCGGATGCCTCCGGAGAATCGGATGAGGAACCTTTGGGACAAACCCACCACATCAGGACAACCAATCAATCCTCAACACAAGAATCAAGCGAGGATTCCGAGGAAGAGTCCAGCGAGGAAGAGACCATGCCCTCGAGCCAGTACAACGCAGCAAGGGAAAACAACCCCTACATATACGAAAAGAAGCATATCGATTTATACCGAGACGACCAATTAGTACAGTTTCCCGGATTGCCACTTCAGGCACAGATCCGACATCCTACAGGACCAGTTAATGCAACTTTTGGAGACCACCCGACCTTGGACACCAAACACCCTCAACACGCAGAAATCTTTTGGGCAGAATGTTTCCGAAACAACTGTGGACTCCACTTAAACAGGAAGATAATCCACAACTTTTTCCCACGACGACGCAAAGCAACAGGCATTTACGAAGTACTTGGGGGCTGTTCGTTGTGGGCCCCCTCAAAGAGGGGGTTACAAAACCTTGATTTTCGAAAAAACCGTGGGCCACCCCGCATTAGTTTTTTACCTAGAAAATCGTTAACAATTTAACTTATGCCGAGTGTAATCCCGTTCCATAACAACACAATTGCACTTACCGCAAATATACCTATATCATGACGTCCCCAGAATCTCAAGCTATCTTAGGAGCCCGCATGTATGCCCAATATGTCGAAACTCACCGCAGTAGGGCGGATACCGCGCGGGAGGGCAGATCCAAGCCAGAATCGCTACGATCGTTCTGTAAAAGGAACGGTTACCCGTATTCGAGTACTCAGCGGCATGCTCGTAATCTCCTGATCAATGGCATTCCTAAGATATCGATAAAGCGCAGCGGGCGGCCTTCATTGTTGACTGATGCTGAAGATCAAGCTCTCGTTGCGTATATCATGCAGCTTGATAAACTTGGTGCATATCCCGACTCACAACACGTAATATCTGCGGCCAATCTGATGCGTCAGTCACGTATACCGCCCTGTGGTCCAATTCAAATGAACTGGTACGGCCGTTGGCGTAAAAAACACCCGGAACTGCGACTTACCAAACAACAACCCGTCGAGATTACTCGCCTTAGTTGGGAGCAACAGATCGATCTTGTGGAGGCCTGGTATCGCCGCACGGCGGCTCATGCGGTAGAGCTTGGGATCACGGCTTCAGCGGCCTGGAACGCTGACGAATGTGGTACTAGAATCGGTGTGAGAGATGGCCGGATACCGGTATTGGTCGTGACGAAAAAGAGGCATGAAAAGCCACGCACCGCGGATCCGGCTAACCGTGAGAGTTGTACGTTGATAGGCGGTGGCAACGCTGTTGGGCAGTCGCTACCGCCCTTCTGTATCTTCACAAAGTGGCCAACGAGCGATTGGCTTGATCTGGATCTGCCTGAGGGTATCGTTTTTACGCGGTCAGAAACGGGGTTTTCCAACGGAGATATCCAGCTCACCTGGATACAGCATTTCAACCGGTATTCGTGGCCAGAAGTTGCTGCCGTGCAATCGATCGGATCTCCCACGTTGAAAGAGTGGTTTGGTCATGACTTTGACGTCAGATTCGACTTTGTGAACCGCACTGCGGCCAAAATCGATCCAAATTCACAGCGGGCCAAAACACGTATTTGGAGGTGGCTTTTTCTCGACGGCTTTACCGGCCACTTTGGCATGGAGATACTTGATTATTGCCTCAGATTTGATATCGAGATCGTTATTTTACCGCCTCATTCAACGCATTATATGCAGCCCATGGACGTATCCGTGTTCACTCACCTGAAAAACGAGTTGCAGGCGGTCCTGCATGAGCATATAAACACCGGTATTCCGGTGTTCACCCGCTCAGATTTCGTTGCTGCGATTCGAGTAAGTCGTTTTCGATCTACAGGTTAATTTAGCGGTAAACTGATATATCTTCCCTTAACTTAGCGCTGCTGGCAAACGGCTTTCACAACTGGCCACGTAATAAGCGGTTTCCAAGATACAGGCTTGTTTCCTGTCGACGGCACCAAAGTGCTCGCCAAACTGCGTGGCCACGCCACGGCAGCGAATACACCGCGATATCCGGACTCCCTTCCTACCGCTGAACGATTTTCACGGGCCAAATATGCGGCAAGCCGTATGGCGGCCAAGGCGCACCACTTTAGTTCAGATACCGTTGATGCTATCTCGGATTTACAAGCCGTTGCCAACGAGGCGATCATCCTACAGCAACGCGTTGCCCAAGAGCAGACGAATAAGCAAAAACGCCTTCAACGCGCTTCACGTTACAAAGTCAAAATGACGTTGAAGTCAAAAGACAAGCAGTTCCAGACCGCTAATACGTTAGAAGATATGCGGGTCGCTCACGAAGCCAAACAGGCGTTGATCGAGGAAACAGCCCTATACCAACAAGAAAAGTTCGTCAGAGATGCGTGGTATAGGGATAAGAATCAGGCTATTCAACGCTGGCGAGAAACAGAGGGCATGCCCAACGGGATTAAGATACAACAGAAGAGATATCTGGAGGACCTCGGCTTCACGCCGGAGAACGTTCCGGCGGTCAGGGAACGCCCTGGAAAAAGGAAGAAGACCGATTCACAGCCCTCACAGTCATGGTTCGTCGATAAAGGGCCAATTTCAGCTGGAAATACAAGTACCCAGATCAATATTACCGTGGATACCGACTCTGCCTGTTCTATCAGCATATGCGTATCACGATCCTCGCAATCAGCCTCACCTCCCGCCCCAAACAGGCCTTCCAAACCGTTCCCACGGTATATACCATTGGCTACACCCTCTCCCCGTCAACTTCAGGATACGAGACCGCTTGAAGACCGTTCCTCGCCGCCAATACCGGGTGGTAGAAAGGATGAGTTGGAAGTACCCGGGTCGCCTTGTGACCGCTTGAGCGACCGGAAAAGGGCGATTGAGCCAAAACTCCAGAAATAGATATCTACAGCGCAATTCACGGCTTCAATTTATCTGCAAATTCTAACCTTTTTCGTGGGTGTAGTGTTTACGAACGTGAATCGAACTTTCATGAGCTACTTTGTTAGCGATCTGCTAACAAATTTGCTGGCCCACGGTTTTTTCGAAAATTAAGGTTTTGTAACCCCCTCTTTAAGGGGGCCCACAACGAACAGCCCCCAAGTATATACCACAACCGACCTACCAAATTGGGAAATTAAGATAAGACTCAACACTGAGCCAGCCGCAATTTTCACGCCTAACGACAACTACCCCATGGCGTGTTGCAACCAGAAACAGTTCCCATGGTATGAGTGCACCCGAAGCGTATGCAGAGTACATATGCTAGCCAAAGCACAGGCCTGGCACGAACAGAAATCACGGCAACCAGGACCTGCACCAATGACCAGAATTGTGTGGAACCCCAACGTACGAGATAACGAGATAACCACGAACGCACGCAAGACACCCGTGCCAGCGAAGCACCCACTTGACCTAGTCGAAACAAGAAGTAGCCACACACCCAGGGATAAGAAAAACAAGGACCCACGACGCGAGTCCAGCAAGTCAAAAAACTAAGACAGCCAGACGGCACAGGGCACCGAACGGCGACAACAGGAACGAAACAAAGAACCCTGAACGCTACATAAGACACCATAGCAGCACATGAACATATATTTCTCGACATACGACTCGATGGCAGACCTATACGAGCACTCCTCGACAGTGGAGCATAAGGCAATTATATTTCACCAAGGGTCGTAGCGAAACGACGGATACCTTGGCAGCAAAAGAAGGAACCATACCAGTTGCAGACCGTGGAAGGAGAGGCAGTTTTATACGGGAACGGCACCATCGAAACAGAGACCGTACACCTCTGGATGGAGAGCTATGGACGAAAGGAACAAATCACCTTAGATATTACGGAGATAGGGGACAAAGACGTGATATTAGGAATCCCCTGGCTCAGAAGGAGCAACCCCCGGATAGATTGGACAACCGGCCAAGTCCAATGGGAAGAGCCGTTAGCCTCTGAAGGAAAATCCGAGAAACGGACTTCACGCAACGAGCGTAGGGCACAGGAGCGAAATCAACAAAAAATTATGGCGCTATTGAGGAAAAGCGAGCCACGCCTGGAGCCAACATCGGAAGGATCGCGACTATCTATGAGCGAAGAACGATCGAACCTTACCACATTGATCGACAACATCCCGGCCGAATACCGGATGTATGAACGACTATTCAGCCCCGAACTCGAAACAGGACTACCCGAGCATAGTCCGTTCGACCACGAGATACTATTGAAAGAAGGAACATAGCCCAAGTTCCACAAGATATACGGTTTGAACCCGACACAAATGGAGGCATTAGACGAGTACCTCGCAGAAAACCTCAAGAAAGGTTATATCAGACCATTAATATCACCAGCAGGATACCCAATCCTCTTCGTACCAAAGAAGAACGGAAAATTACGACTATGCGTGGATTACAGACAATTAAACGACATTACCATAAAGAATTGCTACCCACTCCCACTAATAGGAGAATTCCGAGATATGCTCTATTAAGCACAGTGGTTTACAACACTAGACTTTAAAGGAGCATACAACTTGATCCGCATGAAGGAAGGCGAAGAGTGGAAAACAGCGTTTTGTACCCGACGAGGATATTATGAGTACCTAGTAATGCCCTTCGGTCTTACCAACGCCCCAGCAACCTTCCAAACTATAATCAACCACGTTCTCCGGGAATGCCTAGACATTTTCGTCGTTGTCTACCTGGACGATATCCTTGTCTTTTCCAAGACGTTGGAAGAATACAAGCAACACGTTTACACCGTCCTACAAAAGCTACAAGACGCTAAACTCTTGGTTGAGCCCGAGAAATGTCTCTTTCACAGCAAGCAAGTCAATTTCCTAGGATACACTATCGCTCCTGGAGAAATTAGGATGGAGAAATCGAAAATCCAAGCAGTAAAGGAATGGCCTCAACCACAGAACGTAAAAGACGTTCGGGCATTCCTCGGATTCGTAAACTTTTACAGAAGGTTCATCAAGGGATACGGCGCGATTGCCACCCCATTGACCAATATGACCAAAAAAGACCTAGAATTCCAGTGGACGGAACAGACACAACAGGCCTTTGAACAGCTACGAGACGCAGTAGCCAGAGAACCAATTTTTAAAATACCAGACCCAACGAAACCTTTCGAAGTCGAGACCGACGCATCGGACTATGCGATCGGAGGACAACTTAGTCAGCGAGACGAAGAAGGACGGTTGCATCCTTGCGCCTTCTTCTCACAAAAACTATATGGACCAGAATTTAACTACCAGATTTACGACAAAGAGCTTATGGCCATCATTCGAGCATTTGAAGAATGGAAACCACAATTATCCGGAACTAAACACAAAGTGTTAGTTTACACGGACCACAAGAACCTGACCCATTTCACCACCAGTAAAGTGTTGAACAAACGGCAAATCAGATGGTTAGAATTCCTGTCAGAATTCCATTTCAGGATCATCTACCGAAAAGGGACGGAAAACGGCAGGGCCGACGCCCTTAGCCGAAGACCAGATTACGAGAACACAGTACCAGAGGAAACACGGGTTATTCTCACCACAGACGGAAACGGAAACCTTTTACCAGCACACCGGAGCCTTATAACAACAAATACGGTAACCACACCAGAAGAGATACGGAAGATCCACGAAAGCAAAGCTCACGGACACCAAGGAATTTCCAAGACATGGAAACGGCTAAAGCAACACCATAACTTCCGAGGAACGCGACAAGAAGTACGAGAAGCTATCAAGGATTGCGAACTTTGTGCCAAAAGCAAGTCCGCAAGACATAGGCCTTACGGACTCCTACAACCCTTACCAGCCCCCAGCAAGGCATGGCAGACCATTACAATGGACTTTATCGTCAAGTTACCTCCTTCGGAAGAACCACTCACTAAGACCAAATACGACAGCATACTGGTTATAGTGGACAAGCTTACCAAATACGCCTATTTCCTACCATATAAAGAAAGCAGCAACGCCGAAGAAATCGCCTACACATTCCTACGAGTGATTGTCAGCAATTACGGACTTCCAGAAAACATTATTACAGACAGAGACAAGCTTTTCACATTAAGATTTTGGAAATCCCTGATGGAATAGCTAGGAACAAACCACAAGCTATCCACAGCATTCCACCCACAGACGGACGGACAAACAGAACGAGCCAACCAAACACTGGAACAATATCTAAGATATTATGTGAACCACAAACAAGACAATTGGGTACGGTTGTTACCCACAGCACAATTCGCCTATAACAGCTCAGAGAACGAAAGTACCAAGATAACCCCGTTCTACGCCAACTATGGATTCAACCCTACAGCGTACGGAGAACCAAAAACTACAACTACGGCACCGCGAGCCGACAAACAAGCGAGCGAGCTACGACAGCTACACAAAGAACTCCAGCAGGAACTAGAGTTCGTACGAGAGAGAATGATGAAATACGCCAACCAGCATCGGATGAAGGGACCATCCTTTAAGGAGGGAGATAGCGTCTATCTCATTCGACGCAACATCAAAACACAACGACCTAACAGCAAACTCGATTTTAAGAAGTTTGGACCTTTTAAAATCAGCAAGAAAATCAGCGACACCAACTACAGACTGTCATTACCAGACACCATGAAAATTTACCCCACATTTCACGTATCACTACTGGAGCCGGCACCACACGGCACCAGCACACAAGAAACGATCGAGATCGACGCAGAACAAACCTACGACGTTGAACGAATACTCGACCACAGACGAAACCACGGCAAAACAGAGTACCTTGTTAAATGGGAAAACTATGGACACGAAGAAAACACTTGGGAACCCCTCAACCACCTCCAGAATTGCCAGGAATTAACGTTGCGTACCCCCTGTTCGGCACCCCCCCTGTTCGGCACCCAAAAATAACAACACTTTTATTTTTATCCTCCAACTTCTATTATAAATATCTCGATGAATCTGTCACTTTTGGATTTACTTTTTTCTGATTTTAATTCTCCATTTTCCAATGAAGCAATATACTGAAAAACAGCTTATATCTGCAATTAACGACGTCAATAATGGCAATCCAATTGCAAAAACCTCCCGAAAATGGGGAATACCTAGGTCTACACTTCAAAGTCGACTTAAAGGTTTTCAACCTTATAAAAAAGCACAAAGCCCTTTTCAAAGGCTTTCCACGGAACAGGAAAAGCATTTGGCTGATTGGGTACTTACCCAAACAGCTTTAGGGCTTCCGCCAACGCATCAAGAATTACGCTTTTTTGCCGAACGAATTCTTCAAGCCGCCGGAGAGACAAAAGGCCTTGGAAAACGTTGGATAACTCGTTTTTTGGCTCGTTATCCAATCCTTAAAACCCAAAGGCCCCGTCGAATAGATAACGCCCGGGTTAATGGCGCTACTACGGAGGTAATTAAATCTTGGTGGCTTTATATTACGAACCCGGTTATTAACGCTATTAAACCGGAAAACCGTTGGAATATGGACGAAACCGGTATAATGGAAGGCAAAGGATCTAATGGCCTAGTATTAGGGCTTAACGGGATCCGGCCGTTGCAACGAAAAGAGCCCGGAACGCGTGGTTGGACGACTATAATCGAATGTATATCGGCTACGGGCGTTGCCCTCCCTCCCCTCGTTATATTTAAGGGAAAAAACGTACAACAACAATGGCTTCCCACGGATTTAAGCCCTTTCGATAATTGGCAATTTCATGCAACCGAAAACGGGTGGACAAATAACCAAACGGCTATCGAATGGTTAAAAAAGGTGTTTATTCCGTATACCCAACCTTTAACCCCTGAAAAGCGGTTATTAGTTTTGGATGGCCATGGATCACATATAACGGACGAATTTATGCTTCTTTGCTTGCAAAATAATATTCAACTCCTATATTTACCCCCTCATTCGTCACACGTTCTTCAACCATTGGATCTATCGGTTTTTGGGCCGTTAAAAGAAGCTTATCGACGTCAACTTGGATTTGTTAGCCAATTTTGCTGTTCAACAGTTATTGGAAAACGAAATTTCCTACTTTGTTATCGAAAAGCCAGATTAAAAGCATTTATAGCAAAAACCATTCAATCTGGTTGGCGTACAACGGGGTTATGGCCGGTAAACTTGGTTAAACCACTTTTAAGCCCTTTTTTGTTAGAAAATAGCAACGCCAACGTTATAAAAGATAAAAACAACGGTTTGCAAAGGGATAAAACACCGGAAAGCCCAGCCCAAAAAATTAACGACCCGTCTTTACTTATTTGGAAAACCCCTAAAACGACCCGAGATATCCGACTTCAACTGCAAAAACTTTCCCAATCCAACAAAACCAACGCTACTTCACGTCTTTTATTTGCAAAAGTCCAAAAAAGCTTCGAAGCCAAAGATACCCTTTTGGCTAGCGCCCAGCAAAAAATCAGCTTATTGGAAGCACAACTGGAGGCAATACGGCCGGTTAAAAGGAGGAGGGTGGTTCCGGATCCAAACGAGCTTTTGGTTAACAAACAGAACATTATTGGATTGCAGGAAAATGATATAGAAAATTTGGAGCCTTTAGCTGATGAAGAAGAGGTTAATGAACCGGAGAAGCGTGAAAACGATTGTATTTTTGTCCGTTGATAATTTTATATTTAAATCAGTTTATAAAAGTAGGCATTTCGTTGTTAGATTTTCAGGGTGCCGAACAGGGGGGGGTGCCGAACAGGGGGTACGCAACGTTACCCAATCAGGCGCTCAGTTGCTTCAACCCACTGTACTTTACCATAAGAACAGGTTACCCGATACCTTGATCGTAATACAACGGTCCCACACATGGTCGTCTTTTAAAAGGCTATCAAGGCCTCCGAGATCCCCGTTGCTACCATAAGTTTATAACCGTGGCTGGATCCTACATGTCTTTCCGGCAAACGGTTTCCCTAGACCGGAAGAGACTCAGGCGCGAAGCTTTGATGCATCTTATGGGTCATGGACCGGAACTAATGCAGGCACTTCAAGTATAAAATTGAGCAGTGCGGCGTGCACACCATGTACAAGACAACAGTTGATGCAGCCCATGGTATTCACTCATGCCAGCATGCTAATATCTTTGTTTAGTTTGGATAGGTCAGTTGATACTTGTATTTTTCCGTCACTCACACCGTCCAATCACTGATGCTCCCACTCGTCAACCACCCCATCCCTGGCCACAGCATATCTAGCCTTTACCTCGAGCAGTCAACAATGGCCCCGAGGCCCCTGGCAGGATACAGACCTGCTGTGCCAGAATCGACAGAAACATGGCTTCCACGTTTCAAACCCGTACATATTTGCTGTTCGGACCCATCTCCAAATACTCTGCTTCTGCTGTACCTAGCCCCACTCAACATTCCTTCGACAAAGCTATCTCGCCGATCCAAAAGGCCTTGCAAGCTTGGAAACCACCACGGGCGCGTAACGCGTTTTTCAACGTCACCATTGCCGACTGCTCCTCCGATTGCGGATTCGGCGACAGGACGAAAGATGACAAAATATCAGACTCGGAAAGCAACAAAAGCACCTCCACTTCTAGTTCTGCAAGCAGCACCTCTGCTTTTTCGGGATTTCGATGACAACATATGCTGGCCGGCCGCATTCAGCTTTCGAAACAATAAAATGACTCATTTTTTACAGGGTCCTGCTGTCCTTTCCCATGCCGAAAGTATCTCAGACACACCCATCAAGCCCCAAGTTCGGGATGGAGGCGGGCCCTCGTTCCAGGGGGAGCTTCCTTAGAAAAAGCAGCAGGCAATGAACGACCTGTTCCACACCGTGGGCTTGACCACTCTTCGTTAATAACAGGGGGACTCTATCACCAAGGTCTTGCTCTCCATGTCTCTCGCCGAATAGCGGTCCGGGAACCCCACACGTGCGGCCAAGTTCGCTCCGTGGTCAGGATGAGCTGTTGATTCCGGTCCAGTGCTCCCGGAGACGACGGCGTTGTTCTGTCAAAAGGCACACGATGTAAAGACACGGGATTTTGGAGGGCAGTGTGTCCATGTTGTGATTGCTAACGCAGACTATCGGCCTATTCCAACCATCGTCATCATCTGCCTCTGTTTGTTATGGACGCAGTCATGCTTTGACCGGCCGTTTGTTTCGAACCCTAGATGCCCAGGCGTCCCACTTATGGCCCTGTATGCACCCAATGGGAAAGCTCGCCTTGTAAACTTCCAGGTACAGTAGACTTGTGTCCGGATCTGTGGATAATGTCGCCTCACTAATCAGCCCTCGACTGCGACAGTGTGGCCACCACAATCGGTACAAGGGTACCTTCAGTTTGCGCTGGCGTGTTCCCAACGCTGCCGCTCAATTTTCTGGTGCTCCAAGGTTCTCAACCAAGGTTATTGTTGTAGTTCCAGCCCTTTTGGAGTTGGATGTCATGATTGCATTGCAGATGTAAATTGATGCCGCCCTACAGCGCCAATTGCGCCCCGTCCGTATACGGCCTAAGGTGCGGGTCCTCTGCCATCCTGAACAGGTAGTTGAGTCCCCCGTCCATGGGGGAGAGCGTGGTTATGTCGCCGACGTGAGACTGGCCGAGCTTGGGATCTAGGTAGCCCTTGTTCCTCAGTGCTTGCTGCTTCAGCATGGCCACCTTTGCCGGGTTGAGGGAGTTTTTGGTGGTCGCCGCGCCCGCGTTGATGATGGCGGTCCCGGATATGGCCACCAGGGGGTCGCGCAGCGCGCAGGTCGGGTCGAACATCAGCGGGTAGGTGCGGGCGTCGATCGCTGTGGACATGGCGGTTTTGTGGGTGCCCATATTGAGGCCGTCCTCGTTTATGGTGCGACCGAAATCCGCCGGTTTTTCTTTTTTTTTGGATTTTTCCCGCCTCGTGGGGTTGGCCTCCTTGGGCGGCGTCGCGTCCGGGTCCTGTGTGGCAGCTGGAGTTTGCACCGCCTGGCGGTCCGGCGGGGTTTCGTCGTCCGTTTTTCGCTGCTTGTTGTCGTCGTCGTCGGCCTTTTCCTCCGCGTCGGCAGTTTTGAAAGCGGCGATGGCGGCCGCCGTGTTAACCTTGGCGTCCTTTGCCTATTGTGCTATCGTTTGCTACGGGACTTTTCCGAGTTGACGGTAACGACGGTCTGGCCGGCGTACTTGTATTGGATGTTGTACGATAAAAGGCGCTGTTGGTATATCGAATACGTCGTAATAAGCACCTGGCGCGCGGTCCTAGGCTGATATCACCTTTTCGGCAAACATACCTACTCTTGGCCGCTTCGCCACCGTCGCCGCCTGCGTGTGTCCCCGGGGCCGCGGTTGGCAAGCGCCTTTCGTCGATTATACCCGCGCGAGTTGTTGTACCGTTTAACGTAAAGGATGTCGAAATAAAGTTGCTTATATCCTGTGGGTCCGACCAAAATCGCGCTGGATCAGGTCTCAGGCCACTGTGTCGTTTTTCGCCGTTCGTGGTTGAACTGTCACCTGTTTAATTATTAAATAAATAGTTCACTCCTTTATAATAAATTAAATAAAAATCGTAAAAATATACGGTCTGTACGCTGGATATAGCAATTACCCAAATTTCTCACAACGATTTAATCTTTATTTTTAATATGCGAATTGGTTGATTTTGGAATAAAAATTGGTTAAGTTTGTTAATAATTTCCAAAACTTGTTGAAATACTCGAATTTTGAATATTTAATTATTTTTTTAGGTTTGGATAAAGTTTTACCATTTTTGCGCGTTAGAGGTAACATATATACATATAAAGATATACGTTAATGTTAATATTTTATAATATAACGTGTCAAAAAACTAAATAGGTAAAATAAATATATAAAATAGTAAAGGTTACAACCGAAACGGGTTTATATATTTACCAATTTGGGCAATATTAAAAACAAAACTTCAATTGTTAGGTTTTAGAAAGAAGCAGACGCTTATATAAAATTGGTTTTGCCAAAAGAGAAACCCCAAAAATGGTTGTTTTATTAATAAAAGATTAAGCAAAATTTGTGCATGAATTAAATAAGAAACTAATATAATAATTAAATATAAATGTGAAAAGCTCGAAATTAATATTGTAAAAAAGCCCAAAAGTTCAATTATATAAAAGTACTCGGCTTATACATTCAAAATTTAAATTCGACTTTCTATCCAAGTTTTTACTTGTATATATATAATGTATAATAACCTAACTGTATAGCTTTTTGCCTGTACGGTGCGCGCACAGGGCGAACAATGTGCAAATCCGCTGTCGAACGGCCAAAAGCGACGAAATGTTAGTCTCACTGCTCAGACTAGCCCACCCTTGCTCTGTAAAGGTGGCCCGCGCGCTCCATGTACCTTACCAGTCACATTGGTCGAAAAGATAGCGCGCGTTTTTAACCGAAGCGATCTGTGTTTGGACCCACAGGTACAATACACAGCCGCAATTGAGGCACGGGCTCAATTGCGGAGCTACGGGCTTCAGTGATGAGCCCTGAGACTAGTCTAGTTCTAGTTTTGCAAAAGGGATTGACGGGGGCCTTCGGTTTGTGCTTATCACGTGCCTCCCAAATAGTAACCCATGTACCGACACCATTTGTGGCGTCGCAATTGTCAGGTATTTTATACTGAAGATAAAACCAAAGTCACTGTAACGTGGCCCATTCGGTAAGGATCCAAAGTTCCATGATTGTGACATAACTACAGCATATCTTATTCCATATTATATATACGTCAGGACCATAAGGAAATTCAAGCTCGTAACCAACGGTTGAACACATTGACCGAAGTCCAAATACTATGTACGGGGTTGCATTGCCGGTCTCACACAAGGTTAGTCACTCCGCCGTTTGAACTTTATTCTTCAGGTGGCTGGGATACGGCTGTAACACATCCCACATGCGAGGGGAAATGATGACTGATGACGATGTGGATCAACATGTACCGGTGCAACAGGATGGCCGCGAAAGAAACGGGCGCTCGAAAGCAATCAGCTGTACGGGGGACTTGCACGAATGGGCCGAATTTATCTGGTGGCATTAATTCCCAATACGTCAAATCTCACCCTGTAATACTTGACTTGGAATTAACTGGTATAGCATTTTGGTTCGGGCTGATCTAGAGACAGCGGTTCACACGTGTATTGGCGAGAAAAAAACAAGTGTATGCCCATTGGCAAACGCCGTTGCCACCATACCCAGGCTATTTCCCAGGAGTTAATGTTATAAAGTAGTAGCCAAAACAGGGCGGCGTCAGTACGTCGAGTCATGCATGCTAGGTAGGGATGAATAACGTTTGCCGCAGAATCCATATCAAGGCCCGGCCTCGCCTCAGTTATCCACACATTTGATCCTCACTCGTGCAACTGTTCGCTCCATACACTTTATTCGAACTTCTATTCCACTTCGCTCGGCAGCTTTTAAACCTTTTTGCATTCAACTATACAATTTCAACACTGAAAATGCGGTCTGCCATTATATTCCTCTCCGTCTTCGCGACCGGCGCCCTCGCGTTGCCCGCCAACCTTTGCGCTGGGCCCGGCGACACAACCGTTCTCTGCACACGGGAAGACAGCACCAGCACTGACCGCACGCTCGAGCGTCGAGAGCCTCTCAATGTGTGCCTTGGCCCGGCCCCCGAATTGAAGACCTACTTTTGTTAAACCAGATTGACGACAAATGAAAATCCTGGAGGCAGTCGACACTCTTGTGAGGCCCAACCCGAGACCTATCAGTGTTGGGAAGCAGCAATACAGAAGCTAAAGCCATAGGAGAGAAGTCGCGGTTCAGATTGTCGGAAACCCTGCTAGAGGTTCCAAGGAGTTCCCAGCCCGGGACGCAGAGGAAGGATATGGAGGCCTAGTCGGAGTGACCGAAAGATAACCAGCGTTTCACCTTGACCTGAATCAAGTCAGCATGCTAGCCTGCCTGCCTGTTCATTATTATCGTGCAATGTGTTGTATTAGTTCAGCTCTATGATTCGTCTTTCGCGGCGATTGATCTGTTGAGATTATATAGTTTATTGGTCCGGTCAACTTCGAATCGCCTTATAATTTGCCGGTAATTTAGTAAGGGAGGGGGGGGGGGCGGGGCAGAAAGCTAATTATCCACAATAACAGGGTGACCGACCATCCTTAGGAAAAGCCATCCTTGCCGCTGGAAACGGCAACAAAACAAATACATTACAGCAGTGATATGACACATGACACCACCCAACCCCATGAGACTGCCAATTACCTCGCGTAAAGCAGCTCCTCACTTGATCACCGTTCATCGACATGATCCTTGTATCCCGACGGGATAAAGACGCCACAATTCAAGGGAATTCAAATCATGCGCCGCATCGCGCATCGCGCCTCGTAAACAAGAAAACGTTCCCAACACTCAATAGTTTTTCAATTGCGATATACCGGAATAGGTTATTTTGTCGCTACTATAGGGTTATAAGGAACCAACCCTGAAATAATTGGAATACCGAACTGGCATTAAGCATTACAGATTTGCTATGCATTCCGCCGAGACCTTGTTGACGTGTCTGTCAAGAAGAGCGATTGGCTCACACTGGGTTGAATACTTGAGTAATTTATCGCCCCAAAAGTCGTAGTCGTAAAAACAAAGCCAATGATCGGATTGCTACTGGCGCTACAAGATTATGTGGAGCCGGGGACAAGCCTTGTTTGATCTCCGGTCGCAGACCCTCTCTGTTCGCCATATTCTTTGTGGAAGTCGGCTCGGGAACCGAAGCTGTAAGTGAGTCGACAATCACAACCAGCACCTGATGTTGCACTAAAAAGAAACACCGTTAAAATGAGAGCTCCCGTAAGTGGTTAGTGCCTGGGTAAATATAACCTGCAACACCTTTGGCGCAACCGGATTTTCGGCGATGCCATGTCACCGCTGCGCGGGCTGTTGGTCAAGTCCAGCAGTATCGAGAATTGCAAGTCCACCAATAAGGCACAGCAGCCCCTTGCGATTGAATCAGTCTGTCCTGCAGATCCCGGAGGAGAGCTCAGATACGCAAACAAGGATTTACGCCGAGCAACAAGATTGTTTAATGTCACCGAAAACGATGTTATTTACGGCAGGTTTCCTGCGACCCAGAACAGTGCCTACGGCTCGCGCGCCCTAACATTATGGATTGTAAACTCGGCGTCAATCTTTGGGCTGCCAACAACGAATCAACGTTTTTAAAAAGGCTGCAGCTGTGGAAAGTCGAAATATTAACAGTGGCATCCCCAACTTCAGCTCCAGCGTTGCCTGCGACGCAAAAAAAGCCATGGACAAGAAGCTTACTCCTAGCCTCTTGAAAATTGCTGCCGCTGCAGAAAAAAAGTCTATGCTAACTTTACGCCTGGCACCATTGGGGATTACCCTTACTCACGGCTCAAGGACCCGAATATCGACCTGTTTCAGTTATTAATTAGCCTGTACACAGCCCACGCTGCGGCAGATATTAAGCACGTTCGCGTCATCCAAGCCAGGACTCTCACCTCGGGACCGGAATTTACCGGTGAGGCAGTCAGTTTGAAAGGCATTTCGAAATACCATCTCCTGGTGCAGCAGCAACTTGCCATGTTGCCGTACATATTTACCTAGCTTTAGTTGTGATAATATCCGACCAATCCAAGCAAATTGCTTACGTAGGAACTCCAGAGACCGCTATAAAGGAACAACTCCAGGCGCGCATAATCACGGGCACGAGGCGAAAGGCGGCGGGTGGTGGTCGGGCCACAGGTAGTGCCGGATGCGGCCGTAGACGGCTTCGTCTAAATATCCAAATCCCTCGCCACGGAGATCCCAGATGATCCAACTGTCGTTATAGCTCCCTTTGTGGCAGGGAATAATATTTGGCTTGGATTGTTTTGGCGAGCATGGTCGTCATCTTTATCATTGTGGGCCACAAAAGTCAACATGGCCAAACCTTGTTAAGTTGTGTGAAGAAGTTCTCACAAGACCTAGATCATTGCAGCAACCAAAGTTATGCCCGGCGCCCGCAACCTCGGGGCTGTTTTGTTTTGCCACCGACCATTTCATAGTAGTTGGTTTAAATAATATACCGAGGGCCAAGTGGATGAAAATTGCGTTTCCATTCCCGGGCGATCCGGTCGTTTAGGCATAGCAATCGACCGAGCCTAGCCCTTTTCAAGTCTGCGCCAGCAACTCTGGGAGAGGGGGATGTAACTACCCCAGCAGGGATGCCGGAAAGCATTAATATTAGCAGTTTAGACCAAAGTGTCGTAGTCCTTTCGAGGTTTGCGACTCGGCACACCGTGTAGCTTCTTCGTGCTGCTGCCCTCGCCCCCTGACGGCCGCTGCTATTGTTGTTGCTGCTGAGGCTGCTGTTGAAGAAAAAGGCATCCGCCGGCCGCAACCTGAAAAGATCCAAAATTCCACCCTAGAAAGGCGGGGATCGCGTAAGCCGGATTGCCTCCAGAGGTCGGAAATAACTCCCCTCTCAAAATATTTATCCTCCCATCGAGGCAATGAGGCTGGAATGGCCACTTGGCATCTTGGACGCCACAAGGCAAATGCTGAACGAGGAGCGTTTCCCTCCTTGTCGTACTTCGCAATATCGCCAGGAGTCCATTTCAGCTTTGCGTTCGATAATATAAGATAACTATGCTATCCACGCATGGGTGAGGACGATGGTCAAAGACGGCACCGCGGCATCCCCCTGCAACACGGCAGCTTTTTTGCGGTGCCGCGGTTCGTCTCGAATACCATCCGGCGCCGAGAGCCGTCGTGGTGCCATGTGCGGCGCACTCTCGCGGCAAACCTACAAAGGTCAAACCACTCTTCCAAGCTGACGCAAGAGGATATGGCTCAACGCTTTTCAGCTCCGAATCACCTTCCAGATAAACCGCCAAACAAAAGCCCAAACCTCATCTAATCACTCAAAAGCAAAGCTGGCCGCAACCGGTCGTCCGTCTTCCGTCAAGACAATATCCACTGAAAACAAGCAAGCTAGCGTCCTTGCTTATGCCTTGTACGGATTCCAGCTTATGTCCAGTCCCCGGTTGCATACCACTTGAACGAGGGATGTGATAACCAAAACTACAAAACCAATTCGGATCCCTCCGACGATACGCCCCACGGTTTTAGGTCTGATATCGGCGCCTCCGCCGTTAATAATGCTGTAAGCTTAGAGCAGTTGGCGGCCGCGTCCGTCGCTGGTTTATCCTCACTAGGCTAGGGAGTCGGCTGTCGGCGCTGGCTGGCCAGGCACTCGTTTATATTCTAAAGCAAGGCAAGAATGTCCTTGGTTTGGTATGTACTGTCTTGCCACAGTAACGTTTAATATGCCCTGGAAAAGGGCGAAGACGTTGTCATCCACGTCCAGTTTTTACCTAGCCAAGGCGCTGGGGATGTGTGGGATAGCGTTTCTTTGGTGTTGGGCGACGAACACCTGGTTATAAATACCGGATGGCGACGGGGACGGAGGCGGAGACGGTGCTGTCGCAGTTGGGCAGACAGTTTGAACTAGAGATAAAAGCTCAAAACAGTTTAAAAACAGTTTCCTGGTGGTTTTATAAGCTTGTTAAAGTTGTTCCGAGAGCAGGATATAGAATTCGGTACTTTTAATAAATTTGGTCTTGAGGGTGTTTCCGAAAAAAAAGAGACGTAAAAGCAATATATAACTGACTCCCAGTTAATAGTGCCTGGGTCGCAGCATCGGTCCACTCAACCCCCAAGAGTCTTTCGCGTCAGCGTATCGTGCATATTTATACTTTTACAATTGGGGCCCGAATTCGCAAGATGAAGTCGGATTCCAGCCCGCCCCACGATCTGCTGAATGAATATAATGATATGCCCTTCTGTGCCTTTAGAGCCTTTTTGGCGTGCAAATCCCCGAGATCATCTCGGAGGAGAACTTCGGTCGCAAGCATCTTTCTTTTCTAAGGACATAAACAGCGCACCAAACCGCCGCAGGCCAAGGACAACTACAATCAGAGTCCCTCTCGGCCGCCTACCGCCACTCCAGGCTGAAACCCATCGCACACCCAGTTCGAGGACGTCTCTTTCAGCACGTGCAATCCACTGATACGTGACGTCCTGCAGCCACACAAATAAGAGCCTCGTCCCTGTTGCAAAGGTATGGCGCTTTGGTGATACGGCTGGTAATATAACTTTAAAGATTTTTCACTATCAAGTGCCTGACTTGGATGTGGTAAGAACAGAGGCGTACGGTGCACTGCCGTGTTCCTTTACTAACACCAAATCCCAGATTAGCTTTCTTTCATCCGACACTCCGCAATTTTGAGTCGAATCCTTCCTCTGCCGAATCTGGATATTACACAGCCCAAGGGCGTCCTGCTTGGAGCCCGCCCGGTACTAGGGCGAGAAACTTGCACAAGAGGTCTATATTGAAACCCAAAGTTTGCAGGCCAGCTGCATAGCTTGCCTGAAACCTTCCGGGTGGTCCTTTACTTTGTTGGCATTCAGGGTGGTGGACTTGGTGGGAAGAACACGCGGGATGCGCCCAGCGTGGAGAAATCCCGACGTCAAGGGCGATTAACCGGGCGAGAAATAAATATGTTTAAGCATTAGAACCCCGATGGTATGGATGAGTATGTTGATTGTTTTTACAAAACTAATCTATTTCCAGAAGATTTACGAATAACAAGGTATCGCCCTGGTTTCCACCGTGCGGCAGAGAGAAACATCGTTCAAATTTGAAAGCCACCGGCGAACACAGTTTTTGCCTGTTACCAAGGAACCTGCGGCCACCTAGAGCACCTTTTAGTAAACCTCGTCAATTTCCTGGTTATATAGCGCGTAGGCCTCTTTGCGCGCGATGGATTCCTTGTCGGTCCGCGATATGAGCTTGCCGCGGGGATGACGACCATGGTATAGGCCGAGGCAGTTGGCACTTTTGCTGGTAATTGGCACCGCCCTCTTATTAGGATCTAGTTCTCGGTCATTTTCACTGCCAAGCGAATGGAACGCGAGCAAAGTTAGCTAATGTTTGCCGGCCGTTTCGACGTAGAATGAATATTCTGCAGGAGATTCTTTCAACATCTAGGTCAAAAATGTGCTTTAATAACTTGTAAACATAAGAGAATATTGTTACCTTACTAAGAAATTTCTTCCGTTACGGGTATCGACATTTCAAACGAGTACATTATATTTGCCACCAAACCCCGTCGTAACTCGTAACGATGTATTCAACCATAATATAAAAAAGAATCACCGCGGAGGACCTCAGATTGCGCAGGGGCAAATGGAAGGTAAACAATTGTGTGGTGGTAAACTGGGGTATTGGGTACCAATGCAGGCAGACCGATCTTGGTTTTTGGACCGTTGCATTGAACGGTGCGGTAACTTTGCCGCATCCACCGAATCAAGAGCATTGTTGCGCTCCAGGCAATAGCTACACCTCCGCAAGGGCCGGGTTAGGCAGCGGCATGAGCTTTTGGCGGCTGAGAGGCGTTGTAATTGAGTGGCTAATGCTAAATCGAACGAGTGTCGACTACGAAATTGGCTTCAATTTAAAAAGGCGCCTGCAGTGGGCCGAACATTATATAGCCAGTGCTCCACCTTCTTGGACACCAGATCGAGGGGCTCTTAATTTTTTCTCTCTTTTTTGTGTATTTGGACATCAAATACAGGAAGAGAGCAGCACTGTGTATCTCCACCTCATCAACTTCAGTGCGGCGGTGGAGAAGATGATAACGACCGACTTCGACAGCGAACATAACGTACGCAAGTTAGTCAATCGTGAAAAGGAAGCTGTGAGCCTTGCTAAGAATCTTTGGTCTTGCAGTACTCCAGTGTCTCCTCCTAAATAAATGACTAGAAACAACCAAAATAGACCATTAGTGTTTCGCGGAATGCTCCATGGTACTGAAAAGTTATTTTTTGAGAGAATAAGGCGGCGGCCATGGTCACTAAATACAACGGTTGTCTCAGGCAACCACTGCAGACTACAAGACAAGCATACAAAGGCCCCGAATGTTCTAGGAGATCCTCGAATATACAAGTGACCCTGCAGCGATGCTGGAAGGCTAGGCGTGAAAGGCGAGCTTCACGCGCATGTCAAGATTGTCAAAAGGCAAAACAAACTTCATTTTTTCATTGATAGTGTAAATGCATGTGACCATCGTGATAAACGCTATGCCCAAGCCGTGCGGTCCATAGCCAACCATTCAGCCTTGCAGGCTGCGTTTCCCGGAATTCCTTCGGCGAGCAAGAAAACCCCAAAAGCAGGCCAAAGTTTTCAAAAGCATCGTCCCAGACGGGGAACAAAGAAGTGAAGCTCGCCCAACTCAACGGCCAGGATCTCAGTGGCCTCAGGCGGCGTGGCTGCGGGTGGTGGACCAATCTCCCGGTCCTTTCCCCTCCTCGCCTTCGTTGGTGTCACCCCGGTTTCCAGAGTTGGGAGCCCGCCCGTGGCGGAGGTTGAAGATATTGCTCCCTTGAAAACATAACAAAGTCAAGGATACTCTCGCCTTTGACAAGAATGAAGTCTACCGTGATCTTGAGAAACAGCAGAAGAAAGTATGAAAAGGAGAGAACAGTCCTTTTGACCCAGATTGGGTAGGCAGGGAAGGGAAGAATACCAAGAACTGATTGAACTGGGTGTAAACCCAAAAACCTTTTCGAAAACGAAAAGCCTGAAAACGTGGAGAATTTGATCTGGCAGAGGACATGGTTGCGAAAGTTTCCACATCGGACATTTTGCGCCGCTCCTCCACAACAAGCTCTTCGAACCCGCATTGCTTTCTGGACAGGATCATCGGGGGGAAAGCCACCCGCGGCGGAAGCTGGAGGGCTGAAACCCGTGGCAGGAGCCGGTTGCTGCTTCACAAAAAGCTCCTCAGAATCAGGCATCGCTTTCGTCCCCTCCACGGTCATCCGGCTCTGAGAAAGGGCTTCGCCCTCAGCCTTGAGCTTTTTTTGTTCGGCCGCCGGTGTTGTGGTAAATCCACTCCTCCGCCGTCATCCGGCTCTCAGGTCCCATTAAAGGTAAATGTCAAAAAGCGGTTCTGAAGCTTTGGTACCTCGGATGAAGGTAGCTTGTATTACCGGCTACTCTCAGCAGCATGGGGTCGTGGCCCTGCAGGGGCCCCTGGGGTTCAAACACTTTTCAGGCGAACTCTGCGTAGACTGAATGTGTGAGTTGTGAAAAAGACAATCTTCCGTTCTGACGTACTAATGACGTGCTCCTGGTTAACTTACTGACAGCAAAGGCAAACATCATGACAGTAGGTAGCCCCGTTCAGCCCTCTGGGCTCCTCGGAGTCGTGGATATGCTCGGCGATGATTTGCGTGCAGAGCTTTGGCAACCGATACGACAAGATGGAATTTGTGCCGGGGCATTTGCAAAGGGGGCAGGGCTTCAAGGTTGTGGCGGGATATGCAATTCTCCGACTATGGTTGGTATAAGTTAAACGTTCTCAAAGATTTGGTAATGACTAATGATTGTTTGCTCTTCAAAAAACAATACGAAAGGTGTGCGGGCTTACAACTTTTGCTTGCATTCCTCCTTGCCTTCCCTGTCGAGACTGGAAGAAAGGAAGGGAAGAAGGAGAGAGCAAAAAAAAAAAAAAAAAAAAAAAAACAAGCGAAAGCATTATAACGACGCCCGACGATTCCTAGAATGTCCCACTCCAGCAGCCCTTCGGTCGAAATATGCTACAAAAAATGAAGGTACCCAAGCTTGCCAAGGTAAGCTATACCAGGTACATAAAGTTGCATGAACAAGGGAGCCGCCCAGCAATGGGATCATCCTACCTTTGTGTTTTGGAAGCTCCTGCTGGACACAAGATACCTGCTGCGACGTGCCTCCCCTCGTATTCCGGGCAGTCTCACGGCGCAGTTAAAGAGGGCATATTTAGCAGTCACATCGGGCTAGGCAGCCGTCACTTTACTCCACTACCTAGTTCGCACAACGGCCGTCTGCATGGGTAGGTAGGTAGGTACCTGCCCTTGTGGAGGAGTTGTCGGCCCAAGCCAGACAACGTATGAATTAACAAAAACGCTAGCGACCAAAAGCACATAGTGATCAAAGTGAGGAGTATCACGTAACTTGATCCGATTGAACATGAAAAAGCGGTCGCAAATTATTTACAGTCCGTGGCCAAGCTGGGCATTTCGTCATGCGCAGGCTCACCACAGGACGGCACAGATTTTGGGGGTTTTGGGTGGGGAAAAGTTCCAAAACGTATTTTTTTCGATTTATTGGATGGTCCAAAGTGACTGCTGGCTACCGGAAGGTGACTGCTAAACAGTCCGAGCCTTTTCACATTATAAGTTTCTTTCGAAAAGAGTGAAATTCTGAATTTGCGTAGAGCCATCTTCATGATAATAGGTAGGTACCTGCCTATGTAATAATAATAAAAATGGCTATATTTGGTTTAACTAAGGTAATGCTGCATAGTATGCTTCGGACATGCTTCCTCCGCACTGGTGGTTATTCCGGTATACTTTTGTCGACCATGGTCTCCTTCTAACCCAAAATGCGAAACCAACTTTCAGAATCCTTGAGCACGAGGCCATTGAGTTCGCGTTTTTGTTTCACTTGTTGGTCGGACGGCGGAAAGTGTTTCCAGGTTCCAGCGAATGTAAGGCGGGTCCGCGTGGATGGATTTGTGTTGAAAGGGAAGGCTTGGTTTTAAAGTTACAAATTACTGTTCTAAATTGTGCACTGTTAAGGTGGATGATCTAGGCAGTTAGACGCCGCTGCCGCTGCCGCCGTCGCCCCAATGGCCCCATACCATCAAGGCTGCAAGGCGGTTGGGGAGCATCTCCCTCCACGAGTGATCGTGGTCTCCCTAGGTCATGGACCAAAGGAGTAGGCAAAGTTGGTGACGGAAAGTGCCGGACCGACCCTACTACTTGATCTTCTTCTTCAAAAGCACGGTATTTTGGACCTCTCGTTGGGGTGCACATTAAAGCTGCCACTGTAGGATATCCGCGTGGGACCAGTACTAACCTTGCTGCACGCAACCCGCATAATTACCTCCGACAATGTGGCAATATAAGGACGGCGGGAGGTGCCTATTTAGCACCAATGTGGAAGCGCTTACGTCTGCAGTGGCGACGATGGCTGAAAGCCTGTCTGTTAACCTCAGAGGCTACGGTATTTGGGGGAGGACACCGCGTAATATAAAGGTAAACGCAGTACTTATGTACTCATACTTGGTGTTTCTCGAGGTTGTGAAACATGTTGGACAAAGCTTTTGGCGGCAACCATGTTTGGGCTCAAAAACAGCTACGAAATATGACGAGCGCAGGGCCAGCTATATAGCTGCATGATTAATGGATACATATAAGTGAGACGAAAATCAAACTCCACGCTGGTTCCCGCAGAAAGCCACGGCGCTATCCTCGGTGTGTGCTACATACTCCAGACCAAGGGCGGCGGAATAGTAGGTCCCTCGCGTTGCAGCGCTCATCAGAGGATTCAAGACATGCGGGCAATGGAAATCGTGACCTAGACTTTACCCGCAATTTCAAGGCACGCCATAACTATTAGAGCTGATTAAGTATTACGTTGGTACAAATTTACATGCAAAGTCGCCGGAGGATCGCGCACGCGCAGCTGTCGGTTTGTGGAAGGCTATATGTGAGCCCAGTATTTCCGTCTTGCACGAGTTTTTGTCGGCAAAAGCGGTAATAATATCGAATAGTACACGGTTACAGCCTTTCAATCGAAAGCAATCGAAAAGCTTGCATTGTATTCGGCGTGCAGAGCGACGAGTGAAGGATGTCGATCGGAGCTTGGCGCTAATGAGGCTGCATCGAAGTGAAGGAAGGCGGCGTCATATTCTTCGGGTGCCCCTGGGATGTGTTTTTGCGGTTGCTGTCCACAAATGTCATGTGTTCAATTTGGACATTCGAGTGATGTGGTTGACATGCTGTTCCAATTAATGTGCAGCAGTTCCGGGAAGCTAACAGGGGAGACCTAGAAGGTATAGGTCAAAACCGTGTTGAAGTGTGGGGATGGTTGCGACAAGGGCGCTGGCACAGCTCCATTTCGACGCGTGAAGATCTGGAGTACAGCTTGGAACTGGTCCGGGGGTGATGGAAGAAGGCGTTTAAAGCGCAGTGGAAAACTGTATGATCAATTTCGTGAATTCTCTTGTGCCAATTTGACCTCTGCGTGTTTCCGCAAATGGGCATGGTCCGTTGTCCGAGCTAGTCTTTGATGAGCGTGGTTTTCTATCCAAGTTCTCATTGCTGGTCCACGGGCACGGCGGTCTTATTGTAGCTGTAAACCGCTTCAACAGTACGGTATTACCCGTTAGGTTTAGGTTCGTGGTGATGGTCGCATGGGAGGAAGGGAGGCGTTCGGGCAGCGCTTGGCCACTTCGATCGAGGGTTCGGCCTGAAGGAGGTAAGGGAGGTATGTATTGGTCACGCCCTCATGGCGATCGTCGGTCGCATCGCTAATGGGATTTGGCCCTGTCTTGCCTGTGAACTTGTTGCAAACATTGGTTAGCAAGCATACCTGTGACATTTGGACCATGAGATCACCAGACCCTAACCCTGACCCTGGACCAACGACCCACCAGGGTGATACCTTTATCGACGTCGCGTCAAGCTCAGAACTTTGTTTGTTTCCTTTCCTCTCCTCAGAGTAGAATCTTCGTCGATAGGCGCCAATAGACTAGCTTCCGTGCTATGCTTACCCTGGCCGTGACAATACCTAGGTTTGGACAAACGAAACCATGGTTTGTTTTCTGGGGACTTTGGCAATTAAATAGCCGCCATACCGACGCAACGATGTTGCTTGTCCAGAAGGCCAAGTGGGCCAGCGCCGACCTCTAGACTGGAAGCAGAGCTGCGATTCTTGTCTGGGGGTGTTTTTGCGTCACCTTGTGCTGAAGCCAAATGCCAAAAGTACGAGTCGAATTGTGATATTGCGTAAAAGAGCCCGAAGGGTCGCAACAAAGCGCGCAAGCGTTGAGGTGTCGATGGCTTTAGTCTCAAAATATTGCGCTATAACGGGTATGTGTCGTTATTCTAGAGGCGCCAGCGTTTTCCAGGCGACATCAACGGGAGCAAGCAAGGGAAAGTACGTCGCGCACAAGCGGGGAAGACAAGGTACCCACTATCTAGAAAGACATGTGGACTCTGTAGTTTACTCCACTACATTGGAGAAGCTGGGGAAGGGGAAGGGGGAGTGAGGGGGCAGTTGGGGAGGGGGCAGTTGGGAGTTGGGGAGGGCAGTTGGCGAGGGCGCAATTGGGGAATCTTGGGGTCGGTTGATTTTGCTAGCCGCCTTGCCGCGAAATGGTACATCCGCACATGAGCGGGTCGTTACGGGCTTCCCCAAAAGTTCGGTACCTGTCGTTTATGCAGAGCGGTACCCATAGCACATGGATTGCTCCACAGCCCCCCTCCCCCCTGCACTATTTTGTGGGGAACAATTTGGAAACTGTGCTACTACAACCTGCGTTCCTCTCGTTATCGCTGTCACAAGCTCCTCGGCATTTGCACCGACCTACATAGCTGACATTTTGTTACTTCGTAGCTCATGTTCTCTCCCACCCCGGAAACTTTGGGTTGGTTCAGGGTTGATGAGGGGGTAGTTCGAGTCTAAGGTGCCAAGGTACGATATCTTGTTTCGTACATCCTCGGTCGCGCAGCACCAGGAAACCATAGCATTGCAAGACACCAGCCAAAGTCTCAGGAGTTTGCATTAGTTGAGGTTTGGCCTCTTCTGTTTTTGGGTGCTATCTACGAAAGGATTGGCAGATGCTGGCGATGCACCAGAATCACTTGCTCAGAGGTGACAAGCGTTTGTATTTTTTTCTTCTTTTTGGTTCGACGTTTGAAACATCGTCAAAATCTTACCAGCCAATTACCAGTAATAGCCCTGCCAACGCACTCACGCCCCTACGATAACGTATTTGCTTTTTGGCCCCAAGTTCAGTTTTGAAGGATACTGTCGATAGGATTGCATGCCCCCAACTGACCAACCATTGAAAAGGTCGTGCAAAAAAGGTCGTGCCTAGGCACCTACCTGGTACGTATTAACTAAAGCAAAAAAAAAAAAAAAAAAAATCAATACCCGATCAGCCTTCCACCATGCATCATCTTGGGTACTCTATCTTGCACACTCTCGAATCGTATGTAGCCGCAAGACTCGCTTTCCAGGTGGTTGACGAGGGATGCCAGGGTTCTGAAGTCGCGACGGCAGGTCAAGTTCGGACAGTGGTAGTAGGCTTGCTGGTCTAAAATCCACAACTCCCGCGTCGATCAGTACCATTTTCATTGCCGCCGACTAAATTGAAATGTAAAAAGCAAAAAAAAGGCCAAAGACATAATAAATACAATATAACGGGCGACTTACGGGCGGGAGAGTTCAGATGCTGGCTTAGGCTGTGAATTTGATGGAAAACACGGTGGCAGAGGTAACACTCGTAGCCGTATCCATTCCAGGTATGATGCGTGGCCTCGTACTCGACATCGCCCGTCCAACCGATTAGCTTTTTTGAGATGACGCCTTGTGGGTCACGGCTGCGGACGAGCCGAAAAACTTCGTCTCGCGAGAGGTTCTGCGCGTTGGGGCAACTACCAGATTCGAGGTGGTAGACTATGCCGGTTGCGGTGGTATATGCCTTGCCACACAAAGGGCATTGGATCGAATAGCCGCGGTGGGTTCTGGAGTTCAAATGCTACATTCGATAACGAAGGCCGAGTTAGACACAAAGTTCGATTCTTCTTGCGGGCCTGCGAAGGGCTATGGACAGGACTGGTTAAATAACATGGTCGTACCTGGCGGGCATTATTAGGACTTTGGAATTCGCGATCGCAATCCTCGCAGTATGCATGCTGATCCGCCTCGTGGTCAATGCGGTCTTGCGCATTGTTAAACGTCTCGTAGCAGCGGCGGCATTCGGTGTGGCTGGTGCTTTGGCAGTGCTGCCCCAGCGCGACTGGTCCCGAAGGGAAGTATTTGCCGCATTCCCAGCACGTCGAACCCATAGTAGGGAAAGCTCGAAAAATCGCGGAAAGAAATAGTAATAATGATTGAGGGCCCTTGTTCCACTACTCGATTTGCACAGACAAGATATTTGAGTCGGTGACCTGCTTCGAAGCAATGGAGTGGAAGCCAAATGCATTGCCTGGCATCACACCTCTACCCTTGAACGAATCCGGATTTCCACCAGATAAGGCTGATACTCGAATTTACCCCGTACCTACATGTGACTTTCTGAGCCCCGCTGTGTACTTCACATGTCGTTTGTCCCCATTTAATGCACCAATACGAGATGCTAATTGGTCCCAAAGATCCCTCCCTGTTCGTCCAAGGTTCAGTGCTCAAACTATAGTTCTAAACCCTGCGTTTCAGGTGGACCGAGCGCTCCATTCGCGTCCGATAATCTGGCGCTGTGCAGGCCGCTGCGGGCGCAACGAAATGCTGGCGGGCACTCCTCCGGGACGCGAGCAGCGCTAGAGGCCCTGTATTTTGAAGGCGGAATTCCCCTGCAACCAGCTCGGCGTCGCCTCCTACCCGCTCACTTTACGGGCTCACAAATGTAAAACTCTCGTATGGCCGCAGCTGAAATTCAGGTGAAGTACCTTGGTGGCTGGAGTCAGTCCGCCCCCGGTAAAAGTGCAGCCCCAAAATGCTCTCCGCGACGGGCTTGAAATGAGACCATGATGACAGACAGTCTGCGCTACATATTTTCGTAAATTACTACTTCAAGTAGCTTATCTAAGCGTTCTACTCTCGCATAATAATTTTCTCTATTGTATAAACATATTCTGGTCTGTTTACCTTGTTTTGCCATCAAAGGCCCCGATTATCGGCATGGTTATTATAGACAAGAGCACGAACAACTGCTGCAAAATCGACAATGCCTTTTAAGGACAGGCGTTCCTGCAAAAGTACTGACACCCAAACATGGTTCCTTAATCGTAGTGTGGACTTACTGCAAAATGTCTATCGGGCAACACGAGATGCCTAGTCCCGTTTATTTATTGTTCGGTGTATTATTAAGAATGTTATCAAGGCCGAGCTCGATCTCAATTTATTAGAAACTAGACTAATGCAGAGAGCAAGAGAAGAAGAGGAAGGAAAACAAGGAAAAACAGAAAGAAACAAAGTCTTCCGAAAAACTTACATATAAAGCAACCAACAGCTGGGCAGCAAACATACTCCGTAGACGGAAAGTGCTCAACAAAACCAGCATACTGCTCGCGATCACCCGTTGACCTCTTGCTTTTCTTCTCTGCCCGCGCCCGGCCTCGCGGCCCCCAACACCGACTTAATAACTTCAAATATCACCATCGACATTTCCCACTAAAAGCGATTGGACGCCCGCAAATACTTTGGCCTTCTCTGGCCCATTCGCCGAGGAATGCCCATTTTGGACCTTGCGAGAGCCCGTACTAGACTTATATCGAGGACTTTAACAGCTCCGCGACGTGTGCACTATACAGGGGGAATCCCCGGCCCCAAACAAATTAGTCTGTCAAAAAGGTGTCGTGTAGTTCGCTCGAGATTGTGGAATGAACAAATTTAATCGAGCGAGAATGGACTAAAACACTCACCAAAGGTCAAAATATCTTTAATTCTAAACATCGCGCCCTTGCACACATGGCCCTCTTCTGCTGCGTCTATATCTTCGTATTTTTAACCCTTGGGCCGTTCTTGGAAACCCGGTATTCGCTGCCCGTGCTTACTTCTCGCTCATGGTCAACAAAAGCCCCCGGTTCTCGCTCTTCTGTCGCCCTTGGAAATCTGGGACATGAGTGCTCTCAATAACCCCAAAATTCCGCAAGGGGCTAGGCCTTGGGTGATCCCGAAGGTCAAGCCCTATTTTTGCGCAGCCAATGGGACAGCGGCAGTCAAAGACGGTGCAGAGAGCGCAGTGCGCGTGTACGTGCGAATCCCACAGTAACCTTATCAAACACTGGGAAAGCCCCAATTGAACTGTAGCAATAGTGATCCCAGCGTCGGATGGTTATGTTTAATGATTGGATACCAAGGTACATGGGGCTCAAGACAATACTGCCGGCAGCAAGTCTCCTGTGCGGTGGAATGAGGCGAAGTGGGTGGCCTGCCAGTCGGTCTCGGACTCCACGCATGACTTCGAATATGAACGATGCCAGGATTCACGATATAGCTTTAAAGGTATAATGGCCTTAAAGGCAGAAAAGTCTCAACAGTGAATTCTGCCGGGTGACTGGCGCGGTAATGGGTAAAGGCGCGAGATAGGTTAGCTGCGCTGCCGTCTTATTATTGCTACTATAAGTCTTATAGCCCTTGACTGGCCAGATTAGTTCTCCTCTATAGTTTGACCGTTCCAAGTGACTTGTCTCGGGCCGAAGCCCAGAGGTGTCAAAAGGCTCGTGTTCTGCAAGCGGCGAAGTACCCAGTCAGGAAAGCAGGAAAACGTTTCATGCGTCTGTTCAGCACCCTGGAGGCACCAGCGGCGGCGGGGGATTAAGCCTTCAGTTGTAAACAAGAGGTAAACATATGTAAAAAGCAGTTTTTTCCATCTGCTCCTAGATCCGGTGCAGGTTGGGCCGTAATTAAATGGTGAGAGTTTCTTTTTAATGTTACAATACGATTTAACCTGGCTTTGTGGAGCAGCACGACGCTCCTGCAAAGTTACGACGGCATGGAATAGGATCGTTTTATTGTCAGATTTATCTGCTGCTTTCTTTGAGAAGTATACTGACCCAAAATCAGTTGCCAAACTAGGTGAGCAAAGTTTGGGGAAGATAACATCTGCTGGACTCTAATATTAGTAAATGCTACATTCAGAACGTTTCAATGTGCTTTGCAAATTAAAACACCATATATAAATATCGTTAACTATTGCTACTCAATACACTTTACTGGTGTCTTTTTAATTTGGGTTAAAAGATGCTGTTGGGTTTTTGTTTGACCTAAAAAAGACGCAGTAAAAATGAATCGTCCCGATCAAGATTGACGGTGCTCGTATTTCAGCCTCCACGAAACCATATTATAACACCGATGACCGCCATTGTTGTGGCTGTCCTGACACACCATATCCCTGTGACGGCGCTTGCTTGTTGTAACGGTAGGTGGGCGCTCCTGATTCCTCAAGTTCGAGCCAGAGAAGAAGGCGCCACCTCACTCCACGGCAACTCTGAGGTGAGGAACTGTCCGCTATCGGTAACGTCAACGGAGATCGAAATGAGGATAAAAACTCCGTGGCTAACGGGCAACACTGCTGCCATTCGCTCCCAGGATCTCGAGAATCGAACTTTTGGTGGCTGGCAAAAAAGTTGGACACGAGCAATTTGTGTAATTCTGGGCCGTGTGCTAACGTCTCGACCAAAAAAAGTGATATCATTCAAGTCAGGGTCGGTCTGTAATATGACTGTCCTCCCATCTATTCAAAACTTGTGGTCACACCACAACGCCCGGCAAATGTTGCGGCTTGCCAGTGGGAGATGCTTTGTAACAGCAGCAAGCCGCCGTCGAGTATGGCGTGCCAGAAAGCTGCGTTGCTATACGACAAATTCTAAGTCAGTAGACCTACTGATGAAACTAAGGAGGCGAGATCTGAAGCTGGACAATCTTTACACACTTTGAGAAACGCGTCGATCGCCTGGTCTTTCGCGCATCGATCTAATTCTCGCCGTTAGGGGCTGCTGAAAGAAGGGCAGGATTTGCCAACGATGTCAATTGGTCAATTTACTTACATTTTGTTAGAACAATAGAGATGACTGGGTCGATCAGGATGCTTAAACTTTGTTGCTCTCATGTTCCTACATGGACATAGGCACTGATTTTCATCAGAATAATGTGTGCAAAAACATTGAACGACCTCTTACTTTTCCTGTCTTACAACACATCAACCGCCTCTTCTGATGCCGAAACTGCCTACCTGGTCGTATACGAATAGAGTTCAAGGGTGTTCGTAAATAGCGCGACAAGATCTAATAAAATAATCAAGGACCCGACAAATAATTGCAAAGAAATGGTGAAATATAAGATAGGACTAGACAGGGCAAGACAGGAAAATTGGTTCACCGTGAATACAGTCAGCGCGCTTGACACAGGCTGCAGCATAAAAGAATACTGCACAATACAAAGACACAAGCAGACAGCAGATAGCCAAGCTTGTCATTTTCGCAGTCAGGCATTCCAGCCGCACACGATTAACGAGGTAGGCTATAGTCCGGCCCACAGGCGTCAGGCAGCAAACAAACCTGTTGTTGACTGTGGGCTGCGCAGTAGTGTCCCTTGCCCCAAAATCCTCACGCCGTCAGCCCAGGTGGGCTATGTCTAAGAGCCAAAACCAAGATATCACTTTTGAACAAATATCATGAGCAACAAAGGCTCTATCAAGTCTGTCTCTATCGATGTACGTAATGAAAGGGGCAGAGTCAATCTTGGGGCCCTGGGGAACGGTGATCGCGGTGAGGTAGAAGAGAAAAAAGGCTCACCTCTAGCTATCCGACTGGTGGGTAATACTACGCCGTCCTGTATATCTTCATGTTTTGCACTCTTGCACATGTATGAGGCTGCCATCCATCTCCATATCATTGTGTGCCGCCCATATACCGAGGCTTGTGCTGTCTTTGAACAGTGTTACAGTCACCACTTGCTTTAGGGATCACAATATCTAGCAGTCAACTCCGCTCAGTCCAGCTGAAACAACAAGAAGTTCCGGCACGGAGGCTGCCTGAGTTTTACGTTATAAACTTTGCACTACAAAATGTGCGTTGTGAATATTGATGCTTCTGGGAGCTTTGGTACGATGTTGACACTGACTGGGCCGAAAGTGACTGCTGGCTAGCCTGGTCCTGCTTTGTTTCCTGCAGGGGTGGTGTGTTCTTCGAACTGTGTTTTCCGCTCTGTATTAGCTCTGCCCACTAGGGGCGGCGAGCGTCGCGTGGCATGCGGTGTCGCCACCATCCTTATAGGTAGCTCGATTGGCGGCACCCTGAATCCTTTACACAAGGTAGGTACCTAGATACCTAGCATTTCTAACATGACTTCATACCGCTAGGCATCCTCCTATAGCCTTATTGTAAGCCGGGGCAGCAGTATCAGCACTGGCTTTGAGAGATTAGTAGGCAGTCAGCAATTTGATACCGAGGTTCTTCCATGTGTGAGGATATGAGAATTGCTAGACCACTTGGTGATGAAGCTCGCTGGGAGAAGCCGAGAAGGTTCTGGAGCGTGTGCAGTAACATCGTAGCAGGCACGGGCTCGCTGCAGCAACCACTCACAAGATGGTGCGGTAATCATATCCTAATGCATCTAAAAATTGAAACCGAAAAGGAGAATGAATCTGGATATCGAAGCTGTGACTGCACTTTTCCCCTACCAAGCTAAATGGTGACGCTCGCCTCATTAGGTCACTCTACTATCACCCAGAACTTCAGCGCTTGATCAACATTGCAAAAAAGGCCGAATACAAACCAAGCCCAACAAAAACACCAACAATAACAACGAAAGCTAAACCCACAGCCCACCGGCTTCTTCGCATGCACCGTGGAGTAGAGCCGAGGTCCCCGTCATTCGTTTTACTTTCATTCACCGGCAAACCTTTACCAGCTGCTTCCCAGGGTCTCGTATAATAAAAGTCCAAACATTGCAAATGTTCTTCGAGCCTCAGAGTCCCCTCGAGCCTCTGCTGAGGCCGTGGAACTAACCCCAAAAACGTTAACTCGTGTGCGGATCCATCGTAAGGCAAATCCCGGCGAGGCCCGTGGCGAACAGCTTCAAGCTTTTTAAGATCCACGGGAGGCGCGCGCATTATAATAGGCTTTCCTGGTGCTGGCTGCTGAGCATGGGCCTGTTTGCCAAAAGATCCAAATAGTTTCAGCTATTTTAACCTATGTTAGCAGGACCTTGCAAAACATTAAGAATGTGGTGAACTGTGAGCTAACTAAAGAATATCAGGGTACTATGAAGAAGGAAATGTCCAAATGAAGTCATACTAGATTGGATAAAATTGCGAAATGTGCTGGATTTGTAACAACGACCCTTCTCGAAAGGGCGGCACAGAAACCCGGAAATGTAGTGAACCTTTTTGGGAGCAGAGTTAACAAAGGCTCCGGTTAGGCCTCCTGTGTCAATACCTCAGAGAGGTGAACCGAGGCGAGTGAGCTCAAGGAACAGGTCAAAGACGATAAAAAAGGGAGAAAAAGTAATTATTAATATTTGATGATTATTCGCGGGGGAACATGGAAAAAAGATGGAATGATATTAATTCTCATCAGCTGGAATGTGTATGTTGGTTATGTCAATCCCATGCGGTCGCTAATTACTTTCTTAGCTTGCAAGGGAGAATGGTCTTCGTTATTCCAATCCTATTCGGTGGCATATCCTTTCCTAAATCTGCAAGGGAGTTTCTAGCCACAATATTTGACCACTTATTGCCAATACTCGGCTTCACGGAAATTAGATCAACAATGAATTAGGATAGAACCGGACCAGGCAAATTCACTTGTATATTTTGCTTGCGACTGGAATTTTCCGACGTGAATTGTTTAATACAAAGGGAGCACAACCAGGGCCGGTTGTTTGGGGCTGCAAAAGACAAAGAAAAAAACTCCATTCGGGTTTTGGGGAGAATTAAACGCCGATGATAACATCGGCCTTGGTTGTCGCTCGTGAAGTGAGCGCAGCGACACGCTTGAGATTGTGGCAGTTGGAGGTACATGTGTTATGATTGCTGTCTCGTCTCCCAGGGGTCGGGAACCTGCAAGCAAGCGAATCGGATTGTAGGGCCGAGACAGGGAGGAGCAATTGCTCCGTAATCCAGCCGAACGATGGGAGACCAGGACATTGATGCTTTGCCGACCAACGACAGACCAGCAAGTCCACTAGGGCCCTTGAGCTGGGCCGTCTGGATATGTTTCAGGCACTCACCTTTCTTTTCAGCTCTGCATGCCTTGCTGCCTTTCTGCATATGCCTCATTACAATTGTTGTAGATGGTGCTATTGTTTTTGTCGCCTGCACCTGATTTCGTTTGGGGTCTGGGTAGCTCCTACGAGATGATTTGTACCCAAATCTACCATACAATGCTGTTGGGTTGTCCGGAACAAGAATGAGGTTTCAATTTCCAGTTTGTTTTAGGGCTGGTCTATCCAAGACTCACTAACTCCACCCAATGATAACATTGCACAGCTACGTACCGGGACTTATCCCAACCAAACGCCGCCCAAATTTGTCCCACGACGTGTTGGATTTGTAAACCGAATTCTCCCACACGACAACGCGCTACATGAAACTATTCACAATTTCCAAGCGTACAAAGTACAACGTATAGCGCACCACGCACTACTCTTTTCGTTAAACCCAATCACGTAACCTCCATCTTGCTGCTTTTGTTGCATGGCGCCTTTGTTACCACACTTCATTTCTGATTGAGCCGAAAAATCCACCCAAGAAATACCCAATGCAGACAAACTATCGCTGTGTGGACCGGCAAGTGGACATTAGTGAGTGCTGGCTAGCCAAACTTGCGTGCTGGATAAACCAGCCTTTATCTTATTGTGGCATACCTATGTACTTACAGTCCCACATTCCACCAAGTGCTTCGTATCTGATGACTCGGGCAGTACTTGGAGGTTCTTCGCTCCCACCTAAGATTTATATTGATATACAGTCCGAGCCCGGTAGGGTCCAACACGAATAGTAAACCAAGCACCATGCAGCTTGCATAAGAGCCTGACGACTGCACGCACAGGAACGTGTTTAAATCGGTCAGACTCTGTGTCCAGCTGAACAAAGCCGCCGTCTCCGGTGATTGCCGGGGCAGAAACCACAGGCATATCTGTACGAGTTTGGAGCCGGAGAAACGTCAAGAGTGTTGCCAGGCTAATGGGACTTGTGTGGATGACGAGAATAATAAATACGTCAGGAGATGTACTGGAGACTTTTGGTGAGAACGGCAATATAGATATGTCATGTTGAGGTTAAAGGTTTAAAAAGGACCAAATACACTAGACTCAAACAAGGAGAAGGCTGCCTCCCATTGTGCGTATAACAAGGACATGCCTTTGCCACGCTAAAGGAGGACAAAGAAGCAAGAGTTTTCTCCCCCAAAACTGATAGTTGGCATGCTCTGTTTTTACCACAACTATACCAAAATTGCATCCGGTATAATAGCAACTATGTTGGTGTGATAGACATAGGAGCCATGGAATTTGTGCGTGTCTGGTGGACCTATATCCGACCTTCCATGTACTTTATTTACGTTATATATGTGCGGGATCTAAAGCCTTTACTGCTAGGTACCAGTTACAATTCCAACCACAACGAGCCCTTACCCATCCCCTTGAGTTTCCAAAAATCTCTGAAGGGGGTTCGGCTCGATCCTGACCCGGGTTCATCTATGAACTCGCTATCCACAGTATTGGCCAATTTTACGAATCAAGTTGCATGTGTAGTCGTCAGCATGAAGAGAACCTTGTAGGTGCACTTTGCCTCTTTTTCTTTTCTTTTCTTTTTGCCGAGACTTTGTAAGCATACATGTCGTCTCTTGTTTTGAAGAGCAGCTTCCTCCCGCCCGTCTTTCGCGTCTTCAAAAGTCCCCCAAACCTTGGTTCTCCTCGCAAAGTTGACCTAGTTTTCCCCTTTGTTTCGCGTTATCTACTCTTTGCAGCCCAACCGTGAACAAACTCGTCCCCTATGCCGCTCCAATTGCGTCCTCGCCACGCAGATGCCGGATCCGCACATTGGACCTGCAACTCATGAGACCAGGCTCCCTGCAGCTCAAAAACCGCACGTTGCATGAGAGGCCCAAATGGGATCCTTCGGATTCTACCCCCGGGGATGTCCTGGACAAATTTTGGGTCGATCAGGATGGCAACAAACGCAGAATCCAGCTCCCAGCCCTAGGTGTACCGTGTGGTGGACATCAGCAAAACTGACGCGGCATTGCTGATCTACCTCGCTGGCGTGCGGACTCCATCTTCGCACACCCTGGAGCTTGAATGAAATGGGGCCGGTTGTGGCAAACAGCCACAAAAGCCGTGGGGGCCCAACGAAGCGTCACGTCACAACATTTTATATCTGCCTGCTAGGAACTTCAGCAAGTACATCTGGAATAGACTTTAAAGAGCAGGTAGGGCGAAAATGGGTCCTGCAAATTAATTTCAACCTGGGAAAGTTACTGGCGTTACGACGTATACCAGAGGCTAACATGCTGCTACGAATAGCCATTGTGATTTTCTCCCGATCAGCGAACCCAATGAGAAAACAAAAGTCAGGATTCAGCCGGGGATTCCGTGACAGAACAGCGATCCGACGTTCTATTAAGGTCAATGACATTTGGAACATGTCCTGCCTGCAAACTGGACAGACAATCTAACTGCTGATAGCGACTTGCCTCTCCAAAAACAACCGTGAGTGAGCATGTCTCATAAACCGGCAGCAGATGGTTCTCCCTCCGGGAAATTGGCCACGCAACTAAGCTGCCGAAATAGTTATTGGGAGTCCCCAGGCGAAAAAGTCCAATGCAAAAATATAATAAGTTTGATGTTGGTCCCTTGTTTAGATTTTACTGAGGAAGTGGTTACATAGATTTACGAACTTGAAGGGGAGAAAAAGAGAGGGAGAAAAGAAAAAAAGTGGTTTTCAGGTTCCCTCCATCGGCATATCCGGCAATTTTGGCGTCTTTTGTTTTTGCTTCTCATCTTCTCAGTCTTCCTTGCATATTCCGGGAGCCCGTATGTAGGTTATATGTGTAGTACGGCTTGGCCGGCGGGCCGAGTGTAAAAGTCCCTGATGGTGGCCATATATGTATCCTTTGCAATGACCCGATCATGGCAAAAGAATGATTTCAGCCGTTTGCTCGCTCAACTATTCATCTCAGTTTTGACAGCTGCTTGAGAACGAGAGATACCGGTATGGATCGCACGATTTTCGCCTTGCTGTCGATCAAATCCATTTGCAGCCGAGCCCAATCGCATCGACATGCAAGATCTGTATACGACCAGTCGATTAACAATGCCTATCGAGTTTTCCTAAGGTTTTCAACCATCGGCAACGTACGGCTGCTGCAAAGAATGCTGGTACGTTCCCCCTTGCCTTCGTTATTGGCTTGCATCTACAGTGGACAAAATTCTCCAATTATCCCCAGCATACTGACACTCAGTCCTGCTTTTTCTGTGTGTGACCTTGCTGTACAACAGGCTGCACTGAGGAACTGAATTGCAATGCACATTTACTCCGCCAGGTATTTACCCTGTTACTCGTCAGTGGGACGGACAGTCATTGCTACTTCGCGTACAAGGCGGGCGAAAGGCAGTTTGCGCATACACAAGCCGGTGTTTTGCTGGTAGCGCCTAATCTCACGCAGGGCCAGGGTTCCGGGGCGGTAACGTCGAGGCTTTTTCTGCGGTATTGGATTGCCGGCTTTTTTCGCCAAAACAGTGTTAGCTACATTTGATCACTAAACAGGAAAAAGATACAATGTCGGGTAAACTGGTACGGAGTAGGACTCACGCATGACACCGCTGTCTCTTGAGGCGCCTGGAACTGGCTTTTTCCCTCCAGGGCGTGTAGAAAGCATCGTGCCTTGCTTCGAAAGGATCCCGTTCTAACAGATGGAAATGGATGTGAGCGAGACTGCAGTTCGCCAGTGAGATTGTGACATGAAAGTGAAAAGTCAGAAAAGGGGAGCAAACGTGTGAGGCCGCTCAAATTCATAAACGACTGCCAGTTCTGCAACCGAACAGTTACGTCACAGCAACCAAGCCAGTGTATACCTTTTCAGGCTTTTCTGGAAACCAGCAGCACGTAGCAAACATCAATTTCAGAACATTGCGACAAGCCAATGGTCAGTTGGTCACTAGGATGAGACTCGGTGGCAGAACCCTTTTCCAAAATCCTTCAAGAGCTCTAATCAAGGATTTTGTGCATTTCGTCACCATTGATCCTCGCCGCAGCTGCCAACCATTACGACCGCGGTGCTGCACACTGAAACCAAGCCATGACTAGTGAAGAAAATGTATTGAACAGATAGAAGTAACTGATAAGCTCGCCCGGGTGACTTGGAGCGTTTGTTCACAGAACTAAGCTAGATAAAGTCGCATTACGAATGCATACCAAGTTTGGGACTTACTACCAAGGTCCAAAACAGTGGATTTCACACAGCTCGAGGCCAGTACTTAAGATTCTACGAGACGCACCGATACATTACGACAGCCTGACATGGTCCTTCGTGGCGAGATATACAAGAACCGCCCTGTCAGAAAGGCCCAGCAAAAGAGAGCTATGAAATATTTTGCATCCCATTGCATGAGAATTTCGATGTGTAGAAGTCCCTTATCAATGATATTATTAAACTTGGCTTAACAACACCATATATACCATCTACCACTGCTTCTTCGTGCTTCTGAGCTTGCCCTGACAGGATATTTGGCCGCATTAGCCGCGCTGCACTGAGTCGCGAGGCAAATGGGGATGGATGAAGCAGCGTAGAAGATTTGAAGGCGCCTACAGATCTCACAGTGCTGAATGAACAAGCGGATATTTTAGCTTGCGGTAACGTTGCGTACCCCCTGTTCGGCACCACCCCTGTTCGGCACCCAAAAATAACAACACTTTTATTTTTATCCTCCAACTTCTATTATAAATATCTCGATGAATCTGTCACTTTTGGATTTACTTTTTTCTGATTTTAATTCTCCATTTTCCAATGAAGCAATATACTGAAAAACAGCTTATATCTGCAATTAACGACGTCAATAATGGCAATCCAATTGCAAAAACCTCCCGAAAATGGGGAATACCTAGGTCTACACTTCAAAGTCGACTTAAAGGTTCTCAACCTTATAAAAAAGCACAAAGCCCTTTTCAAAGGCTTTCCACGGAACAGGAAAAGCATTTGGCTGATTGGGTACTTACCCAAACAGCTTTAGGGCTTCCGCCAACGCATCAAGAATTACGCTTTTTTGCCGAACGAATTCTTCAAGCCGCCGGAGAGACAAAAGGCCTTGGAAAACGTTGGATAACTCGTTTTTTGGCTCGTTATCCAATCCTTAAAACCCAAAGGCCCCGTCGAATAGATAACGCCCGGGTTAATGGCGCTACTACGGAGGTAATTAAATCTTGGTGGCTTTATATTACGAACCCGGTTATTAACGCTATTAAACCGGAAAACCGTTGGAATATGGACGAAACCGGTATAATGGAAGGCAAAGGATCTAATGGCCTAGTATTAGGGCTTAACGGGATCCGGCCGTTGCAACGAAAAGAGCCCGGAACGCGTGGTTGGACGACTATAATCGAATGTATATCGGCTACGGGCGTTGCCCTCCCTCCCCTCGTTATATTTAAGGGAAAAAACGTACAACAACAATGGCTTCCCACGGATTTAAGCCCTTTCGATAATTGGCAATTTCATGCAACCGAAAACGGGTGGACAAATAACCAAACGGCTATCGAATGGTTAAAAAAGGTGTTTATTCCGTATACCCAACCTTTAACCCCTGAAAAGCGGTTATTAGTTTTGGATGGCCATGGATCACATATAACGGACGAATTTATGCTTCTTTGCTTGCAAAATAATATTCAACTCCTATATTTACCCCCTCATTCGTCACACGTTCTTCAACCATTGGATCTATCGGTTTTTGGGCCGTTAAAAGAAGCTTATCGACGTCAACTTGGATTTGTTAGCCAATTTTGCTGTTCAACAGTTATTGGAAAACGAAATTTCCTACTTTGTTATCGAAAAGCCAGATTAAAAGCATTTATAGCAAAAACCATTCAATCTGGTTGGCGTACAACGGGGTTATGGCCGGTAAACTTGGTTAAACCACTTTTAAGCCCTTTTTTGTTAGAAAATAGCAACGCCAACGTTATAAAAGATAAAAACAACGGTTTGCAAAGGGATAAAACACCGGAAAGCCCAGCCCAAAAAATTAACGACCCGTCTTTACTTATTTGGAAAACCCCTAAAACGACCCGAGATATCCGACTTCAACTGCAAAAACTTTCCCAATCCAACAAAACCAACGCTACTTCACGTCTTTTATTTGCAAAAGTCCAAAAAAGCTTCGAAGCCAAAGATACCCTTTTGGCTAGCGCCCAGCAAAAAATCAGCTTATTGGAAGCACAACTGGAGGCAATACGGCCGGTTAAAAGGAGGAGGGTGGTTCCGGATCCAAACGAGCTTTTGGTTAACAAACAGAACATTATTGGATTGCAGGAAAATGATATAGAAAATTTGGAACCTTTAGCTGATGAAGAAGAGGTTAATGAACCGGAGAAGCGTGAAAACGATTGTATTTTTGTCCGTTGATAATTTTATATTTAAATCAGTTTATAAAAGTAGGCATTTCGTTGTTAGATTTTCAGGGTGCCGAACAGGGGGGGTGCCGAACAGGGGGTACGCAACGTTAGTCAGAAGGATCCCGAACATGCTTGGAAATCAAGCCACTGCCCACGACTAATGTAACAGACAAACTCTCTACTGTACCAAGGTTTATAACGTAGCATTTTGGTCGAACTTGCGGGCACTTTATGCATAAACACCACGAACTAGATTGCCAAGTTGCGATACGGGTATTTGACAATGTTCAGCTTAAAGCCAATATCCTAAAATGCGACTTCTCGTCTGCTTAGGTAGAGCTATCTGCCACAGTGTAGGTGTAAACAACGTTGAGCATTGCCCTAGTCGGCAATGCAATTATATAGACCTCCGCAAATAAAGCCGGTGCCACATCTTGTTTACCACGTATAATAATTGCTTCCATTATAATAGAAAAATATTTACTTTTGACTTATACTTTAAAAATTAAAAATATTTAAATTTATATTATAAGTTTGTTTCTTTTAATGTAAAGCAAGGTTTTGTAATATTTATTTTTACGCGTGGTAAATATATATTAGCGTCGCAAATTTAGAGCTTATCTTACAGCATCCGTCGAAAAACACCTTTTTTATTCTCCCCAATTTATTACCGAAATCGGTAGCGCCCACAAGGCCCAGACCATTAAATAGTAAAACCAGGGGAGGGATTTCCACTTTTTCCAATTGTACGGCTTTATTTATAATATAATAATTATCCAATTTAATAAACTACGAGAAAAATAAGTATAAAATAAAACATAACTGCAATAAATATAACAAATAATATTTCAGCTTTTACTTATAAAGTCCCCAATATTATTATTACGGCATAATACGTCCAAGGCATAAATATAAGTCGCCAAAAATATCTATTTATATATATTTATATGCGTAATATTATGTCTGACGTTAAAAACCTTGCCCAAATAACAATATTGAAAAAATATTTAAATATAAATTGTTAACTTTTACCTTCCATCTGTCACGGCCAGGGTAAGCATAGCACGGAAGCTAGTCTATTGGCGCCTATCGACGAAGATTCTACTCTGAGGAGAGGAAAGGAAACAAACAAAGTTCTGAGCTTGACGCGACGTCGATAAAGGTATCACCCTGGTGGGTCGTTGGTCCAGGGTCAGGGTTAGGGTCTGGTGATCTCATGGTCCAAATGTCACACTACCCCCTTCCAAACCTCGTATGTCGACGCAGGAGATCATGCGAGGCTCTTGTCAAGTTAACCATGTCGTCGCTTTTTCCTTTTACCGTTTAACTCTCCATGCTCCGCCACGTTATCCTCCTGATTCGGTTCGTCCAACTTATCCTCGGCAGCGGCTTTTATCCAGATTGCCAATCGCTTCGGCGGTCCTGCGGCATCTTTGTACTTCTTGTGGAAGTCGTCAAGGGCTGTCGCTGAATTCTTGAAATTTTCAGCCGGGTACCACGTGTCGTCTGGATCACATCCTTGCCATACGACCTGGTATTGCAATGTCTTACTCCGGCCAAATAATCGGGACGCTAGAACTTTATCGACCACAAACTCTGGTTCTCCGTTGATCTCTTCTGGCGGAGGCGGCTCTCTTTTCTGTTGTGGTAATGGGTCCATTGCGGCTTTGCGGAGGCGGTCTGCGTGGAACAAGTTTTTTCCCTTAAACGATTCAGGTACGTCCAGAATATAGCTATATCCTCGTTCTTCTAGAATCTGCCATGGTCCGGTCCACTGTGAATCCAGTCTGGTCGTCGGTGCGGTCGTCGGAAACCCTTTTTTCTTGACGAAAACATAGTCGTTAACCCCAAAATCTACTGGTCGCCGCTTTTTGTTGGCTTGTTCTTCCTGCCTCGCCTGCGTTTTTAGCGCGTTTTGGCGAGCCAACTCTTGGACTTCTTTAGTCTGGCGGACGATCTGCAGCGCTTTTCGTTTCTGGTCTGAATCAACGGTCGTGGTTGGCAGGTCGGTGGACAGCGGGTTTCGGGGTTCGGTCCCGAGCACTACCTTTAACGGGCACATACCAAGGCTGGAATGCCACGCGGCGTTGTGGGCAAAATCCAAAGCAGGCAAATGTACGCTCCAACTGGTCTGGTATTTGTCGATATAAAACCGCAGCTTTTGGTCCAGTTCCTGGTTGGTTATCTCTACGGCACCTTGTGTTTGAGGGTGCAGGGCGCTGCCGTGTCGGTGTTTAGTACCCGTGAGTTCATTTATCGTCGCCATAAATTCGGAGATGAACGGCCCGGCGTTGTCGCTAATCCAAACGAAAGGTAGTCCTAGGAAACGGTATAGGTATCGGTAATATCGGGAGGCCAGGATTTCTGCTGTGTCGGTCTTCTGTCCTGGGATGGTGGCTATCAGGCGACTGAACTTGCAAACGAACACCCACACGTAGTCGTATCCGAACTTGTCTTTGGGCATGTCCTTTCCGTCAACTGCTACATGTTCCCAAACGTAATTCGGTATCGGTAGCGGATGTAATAGGCCCGGGGTCTTGTCGTGTCTGCCTTTATTTCGCTCGCAGTCGTGACAGTTTTTGATGTATTTCCGAATGGTTTGACTCATGCCCTCCCAAAAATACCGTCTTTTGATCATTTGTATCGTCTTGTTCTGTCCTGCGTGGGCGAATATTTTGGGCTCGTGAGCTTCACGGATCAGAGCGGTCCTCAAAAAAATCTGTCCGTCTAAAGTCGTTTCCGGGACGACTAGCTTTCCTTGGTGTTGGCCTAGCTTTTGCTTTTCGTTCTCTTGTCGTATTAGGTCTACCAAATCTGCGCCGCTCACCACGTGGGCGTTTGGGTCGGCAGTGCTGACGGCGGCCACCGTAGGTGTGATCTTCTCAGGTGGGATTAAAGTCATTGTTCGTTCTTCTTTTTCCCGAGCTTTAACTGTTGGAAGGTCTGCCGTCTTGCGGGACAGGGCATCGGCGGCTATATTGTCTTTGCCGCGGCGGTACTAAAACGTAATGTTGAAGTTGGCCAGGAAATCTGCCCAACGCACCTGTCGAGTCGAAAGGAGTCGTTTTGTGGAATAGTAAACTAAAGCTTGGTGGTCTGTAACCACGAAGAAGCTTGTCCCCAATAATTCTGGTTCGTAATGTTCCAGCGTTTGAACCACTGCCAGCAGCTCTCGGTCTTGGATCGGGTATGCGCGTTCTGCTGGGGTCATCGTTTTTGAGAAATATCCCACAGGCTTCCATTCTCCACCCGGTTGCTGTTGCCAGATTGCTCCGCCGGTCGCGTTGCGTGAGGCGTCGGTTTCTACCTTGGTCGGTCGGCCTGGGGTAAAAAATGCCATAACCGGTGCATCGCAGGCTAAACGTTTCATTTCCTCAAATGCTCGCCTCTGTTCGGGGCCCATAGCGAATTTGGCGTCTTTCTTCAACAGTCGGTTCAACGGCTCAGCGACGCTGCTGGCATGGTGGCAAAACATTCGAATGTAATTGCACAATCCCAAAAAGGAACGCACGGCTGTTTTGGACGTGAGGTCTTCGAACTTCCAATCGCTAATTGCCTGCAGTTTGTCTGGATCGATACGGATGCCCAGACCTGCGTCCATAACGATGCCAAGATAATCGACCGTGGTAACGTTGAATCGAGACTTTTTAATATCTCCCTGGAGGTCGACTCGGCTTAATCGGTAAATAACCTCTTCTACTTGGTCCCAATGTTCTTCTTCGTTTCCGTCGGAATAAACCAAAACATCGTCGGCGTATGCGCTGGCGAACAAGTCCAAAAGTTCATTTAACTGAGCGTTGATAAATGACTGCCACCAAGCTGGGCCGACCTTTAGCCCAAAGGGAAGCACCTTCCATTGAAAGGTGCCCTGTCGGGTGCGAAAAGCAGTGAGGTACTCTGAGCCAACCGCCATACGTAACCGGTTGAAAGCTCGAATAATGTCGATTTTTGTAAACCTCTTTGCATTGCGACAATTAAAAATAGTTCCGTTGACATCCGGGGCTGGTACGAATCGATCTTTCAAAAACTGGTTGATCCATCGGTAGTCGGTGCAAAAACGGCGTTCTTTGGAGTGTGGTTTAGGTACGAACAGGACAGGCGCTGGGTCGGCCTGCATACAGGGTTCGATAAACCCAATGCGCAGCAGCTCGTCGACTGTTTCCTTTTCGAGCGGCAGGAATTCCACAGGTGTCCTGTACGTCGGAGGCGATCCTGTTTTCGGCTTGTCTAGCTCCAAAATTACATCGTGCCCTGGGCGATGTGGAGGCAGGTTGGTGGAAGCTGCTTTCGAAAAGAATCCCTCCAGGTGAGCGAGTCGGGATGGCAGTTTGCTTCGGACCAGTTCGACATGGTCGGGGTCTTTATTTTCCGGGAACGGGATTGGTTCTCCCTTGTTGGTTTTCCATTGGTACGAACGGCCGACGGCAGATAGGCTGATGGCGGGTTTTTCGGGTCCAATTTCTAACGTGATGGGCTGCGTGGGTATTGGGCACGATTTCCATCGCTTTTGTCGGGGGTCGGTGTCCAGTTTGTGTTGAAGGGCGGCTATGTTTACAACGTCTCGGTCCTCACCCAAGACGACCGGGGTCGTTGGTCTGGGTTCTAAAAAGGTTGTTTGGCGCCACGGTCGTCGAAGTATTTGCACCCTTTTGGTTTCCCGTTCGAATGCTCGGTCGCGCCGCTCTGCATCGGCTTGTGCAACCGGATCGGGCTTGTCCAACATGTTCGGAAGTCTAATGGCTGGCGAGAATTTTGCCAGCGACGGTGTCCTTTCAGGCCATGCGAACGTTTGCGTTTTCGGGTGGATCCAAACATCCTGTTCAACTAGCCAATCCTGCCTAATAAACATATCATGTCCACTTTCCGTCACGTAAAACATTTGGTTGCTGAACCGGCGTCCATCGATTTCCAAGGTCGCTTTTAGTTTGTGCGTAATGCGTCCTGCGTCCTGTTTGCGGTAATCCGACAAAAGTAGCGGGGTTTTTAACCTTTGAAGCCGGGCTCCTAGCCGTTCTGCGGCTTGTTCAGCGATTGCTGGGCTGATTAAAAGAGAAATGTCTGCTCCGGTGTCACAAAGAGCTTTAACTGATAGTGCTACGCCATTAACCTGTATCTGAGTTCGAATAATGAAAGATTTAGGTCGTGGGTTACTACCAATCTGAGCTATCGTAGACATCTGGACCACCGAGGAGGCTTGCGGCGGTCTCACTCTTTTCCCGATTCGTCTGTGGTTTCCGAATCTAAGCTACTCGTTTGTTGCTTCGGCTTCACTGCTTTGACATCCCTTATTCTCTCTTTTTCGGGACAATCTTTGGAATTATGGCCACCCCTTCCGCACATGAAACAGGTGTTGGCATCCCAATGCGCCTTTTTCTCCTCATAAGTCAGTGAGCGACCGGCCTTAGCCATTGTAATTGGTTCCGTTCTATCCCCTTGATAATCTTTGGGCTTGTAGCGCGAACGGACTTTCGTCGAAGCTGTTTTCTGCCTGCTCCGGGTCTCGTTCTTCGTGCTGGTTTTGTCGGTGCTCTCTCGGTCTTTGCGCCTTTCTTGTGCCAGTTGGTTGCTGTAGACGGCTTTGGTAACGTACTGGCAAAACGTCTCGTAGTCTATGTCGATGTTCTCACTATCGTGCAGCAGACGGTGATCGAGGTCGGCGGGTATACATCCCCACAAGGTTTGCTTCCAGTCTTCTTCCCGAACCTTTGCCTGCTGGGCTAGTGAATTAAACGTGGCAATAAACTCGTGGATATCTTGGCCCTTGCCTAGCTCAAACTCGTGTTTCTTAAGGGCTTCTCTGGCAGCTATGGACTGGTTGGGGTCGTGGTACATGGATTCTAGGATTTGGATCATTTCGGCTGCTGATGAAAAGGGGCGTGTAACTGAAACGTAACGAGTAATCATTGCTTTCTCGGCTTTGTCCTCGAGCAAATTCATCAGGTAACGCATCCGACTTTTCTCAGTCCTAAAAATGGCGACATCTTCTTCGAATTTGTCGGCCACCTTTATCAGCCAGCTATCAAATTGCGTCTTGTCTCCTGCGAACTTTGGGGGTGAATCGGCTCTGGCTTTTGCTTTGTCATTGTAAGCAGGGTTGATGCCGCCTGTTCCTTGGAACTCGGTAAAGGCTGGCCAAGCGGCCATCCCTTTTGCTTTGAAACTCGTTCCGCCGAATGCACTTTCCACTGATGGCTCTCGGTGCCTTAATTCTCTGTAGGGCCTGGGGCTGGGTGTGTCGTTTCTCAACGCGTTTCTTAGCCTAAGTATTTCCGCTTCTAGCCTAGCGATCTCGCTGGCTGGGTCGTTTGCGTCGCTCATCATTCTGGGGTTGTTTTCTTGTGCGTTCACGTTGAGCTCCGGGGACCGCGAAGAAGATGCAACTTCGATTTCGTCCTCGACACTGGACTTGGTGCCTGGGCGAAAGTCTGTTTCGCTTTCTGATCGGGTCGGGTCGTCGATGGGGCGGTCTGTTTGCTCCGTCTGGTTCGTAATCAATCTTTGTGATTTCCTGCTCGCAGGTGGGTGGTCCTTCAGCCTGGGCATAGGTCGGATCGGTCGTGGTCGGGGACTGGAATTGCCGTTCCTGTCGAACTCCGGTCGGGTCGGGTCTGTCGGGTGCGGATTTATTTTCGTCGCTCGCCAGCGGCGTAAAGATAGGTTGTTGCGCCTTATTTGTTAATCGCTAGGCCAGCGATTCTTTAGAGAGTAGAATTGTGTCACGGCCAGGGTAAGCATAGCACGGAAGCTAGTCTATTGGCGCCTATCGACGAAGATTCTACTCTGAGGAGAGGAAAGGAAACAAACAAAGTTCTGAGCTTGACGCGACGTCGATAAAGGTATCACCCTGGTGGGTCGTTGGTCCAGGGTCAGGGTTAGGGTCTGGTGATCTCATGGTCCAAATGTCACACCATCCCTTTACGAAAAATACTCTGTTTCCATTATCCATTCCTCACTATTTTAAACTAATCTCTCACTCCTTGGAATTGACCAAACTTGCAAGTTTTCTTTACCTGTTGATTTATCACTTTAGCAAAATGCTCCCAGGTAACCTTTTTATGGCTTTGGCCTGTGCTATTTCGGTTAACGCCATGCCCCCTTCTCACAAACCTTGTCGTTGCCCTGCTGTTCGCGCCACCGGTCACCCCGCCGGTCACAACGTTGGTCATAGCGCCGGTTATAGAGGCCGTTCACTTGTTCCGAGGAATGACCCCAAAAAGAAGGACGATGATAGTAGTGGCGGTGAGGATAGCGACGACCCACCTTCTAGCAGCGATGACGACAGCGGGGATAGCAGCAGCGATTCCGAGAACGAAGCCCCGGGAGGCTACGATTGCGGCTGGTGCGAGAACTTAAGTTCACAAGTTTGCAGATATGGGTAAGTGTAACTGTGTTACTTTTTATATACCTGTTTGCTAAAAATTTTACAATAGTTACTGCGGAGTTAGGAACTACCATTACGGACCACGTTAACTTGTGGGACTGCCGTATTTAAATTAAACCCTGTTATTTCCACCCATTGTTAATATTAACGTGGTTCATCAGGACCCCGGACATATCAGGACCCCGGACACTTTTCCTGCACAATACTACTTCCAATTTCAATTGCAACGCCAGCGTTGTTCAATTTACCTCAATGCAATCGGATATATGTACATCAGACATTTCTGCATCCTCCTGACAGGTGCGTGCATTATGTCCAGGTTTACCGCAGTTGCCGCAACGTCGTTTAGTCGCCGGCTGCGCACTACTCCCCTCCCCATTTTCATCTTTCTTTTCGTATATTAGACCATCGGCACCATTTGATTGAAGCAAATTCTGACCCTCTTGTATGGTAAATGACCCTCCTTCGCGGATACGTGTTTTTTGAGCCCTGCGCCGCTTGCTAAGCGCTTCGTTGGCCTTCCGAAGGCTGTGGTTCTCCGCTTCCAAAAGTGTGGTTCGATGAGCAATCGACTCCAACCCTTTTGCTAGCTGCTTTACAGCATTAAAAATAGGCGTTGGCGAGCTTCCCTGATGACAGTTGATTCGACTTTTAACAAGGGTAGATTGATTAACGGCTTCTGTCGGGTTGTGCGGTGTTTGAGAGACCCAGGTTTCGGTGCTGGAAAAATCAAGCTCTTTAGGTGACGGCGTCCGTAGCCTAACATCCAGCTTAGATATGACCATTTCCGGGCTATGGGGGATAATTCCCGCCCCTCGAAAACCCCCGGCCATATTTTCTTTTGTCATTGACTTTTTGTAAGCCGCTGCAAAAGCCAAAAAGAAGTCGACTTTGCTGATGTTAGTGATGTGGGCCCGGATAAAGTCGTTAATTTTTTGACCGTACGCCCGCTTAAGGACGTTAAACACTCCGACATCAAGTGGCTGGGTTAAATGAGATGAATGAGCAGGCAGGTAAAGTGGAATAATATTGTGATCTTTGCAATAGCCCTCGAATTCAGGGGATCGATGACTGCCGTGCCCATCGAGCACTAACATCCGATATACGCCTTTTGTCCGCGATTTTGTATGGTTGTCGAAATGCTGAACCCAGTCGAGGCCAGTCTCGTTGTCGGTCCATCCATTAACGGTGGGTTTGAGGCGCCACGTGTCCGGAAGACCGCCTTCTGTATACCAATTGGACAAATGGTAAAAGCCTTTGACGATGATATACGGGGGTATATCGTAACCGTCGCCACTGATGCAACAAATTGCAGTCGCCCATTCTCGATTGCCAGGCTGTACTTTTTTCCTTCTTCCGCGTCTTTCGGACCCAGTTACGACCATTCCAGCGCAAATCTGGCCCATCATAAAGCCGGTTTCGTCGAAGTTGTACATGTCGCAGTCTTGGATGCCATATTTGGCCCTCATATTGGCCACCAATTGAAACCACGCGTTTAACGCGTCAGGATCTTCGCAAAGAGCTCTTTGGAAATCGTAAGCGCGAGAAAAACGCGTTTTTAATTCTGTGCGTCGTTGTACGAAGCGATAAGCCCATTGCTTGCCGACCGGTCGCGCGTCCCGCGCAGCGAGAAGATGATCGGCCATTGCGGCCACATCAGCGATCTGGGCTGGAAACCCTCGGGAATCCAGGTCCAGTATATACTGGACAATTACTTCCTCTTCCCTTTCCGTTAGCTTTTGGTTGCCTGGCCGACGATTGGCCAAAGAAGCGATGCCGTTTATTCTGTCGTGTAGTGTCGATTTTGGGACATTATATATTAATGCAACCTTTCGTATGCTTTTCTTTTTGCTTGATCGGAGCTCATTTAGAGCAAGAATGATTCGCGCTTCGCAATTTGATGATTCCATTACTGTTGGGGGAAAGAACACGTGTGGAAAATAAAGGATGAAACTGGGTTGAAAAATGTCCGGGGTCCTGATATGTCCGGGGTCCTGATGAACCACGTTATCAAATAGCAGAATAAATTTCCTCCCATTACTCCTTGGCGAATATACTTAGGGTATTTGATTATTTTTAAAGTTAAATATAAATAATTACAAATATTATTCGCATGTCGTACGATTGAATAAAAGAAAATTGGTCCGTAATTTAATTTATATATTAAAGTTAAATAAATGGGTAACATTACGGGTTAGTTTTTAACTTGAATAAAAAACTTATAAGTATTACCAAATAAATAATTTTTCCAATATAAATAAATTAAAACCTCTGGTTCCCGAACACCCACGGTCCCAGAAAACGCGTACAGGCGTTATATAGCTTCCTTAGGCAATATTGGCGATTTAACAGTGCTAGGAAACCGTTACTTTTTACTTTGTTATTATAAAGCCCGTGTCCAGGGACTTGCCGCTTTAAAATTAAAAAAGCGGGTTTTAAAGCGGCCGGGTGATGGCCGGTAAATCTCGCCAGACCCCTAATGAGCCCTCTCCTTCTCGAAAACAGCAATATACGCAAAGCCAAAGCGAAAAGAACCTATTCCGAGGTCCTGGCGAGGGGAAGAAATATAAAGGGTACCATTAACCCCGATATTGGACAATTAGCGGTTTTTTGGGAGACACCGGTGCGGTCGAAACAGCTTGGCGATCTCGTTACAACCTGTAGACGCAAATACGTATACGATTCTACTGTCCGGCTGTTTTGTAACAAGTTTCAAAAGGGTTGGGATGTTAAAAATGCAGCATTCGCTCGAAAGCAGCACGAAATTAATATATTAAAGGTTTAATTGGAGGCAGCGCGGCCTTCGAAAAGAAGGAAAGGTGCAAATGGACCCCAAAACCCTTTTTGTGGATATCCAAGATGTTAGGCGCATATAGGAACAAGTTGCAGGAAACTCAAATATCCCAGAAGAATCTCTAGCTTCTAATAATAATTCTAATACTACGGATATTTCAAATGTAAACGAGTTAGGTAGCGAAATCGACGAATGCAATAGGAGAGTTGAAAACACATTTATTTTTGTAGGATGTTCGGTGACCGGGGCTGTTCGGGCACCAGGGGTTTTAACTAAGTGTTGGTATTATAACCCCAGGTAAAGTTAAATATAAATTAACCCGCTTGTACAGGTTTCGTTTTTTTTTTATAATTATCGCCAACGGCCATTCGTTACACAGTCTTCCGCACCATTCTTTACACGATTTGAATAATAATATTCGCGCGCGCGATTTTTTCTTTATTCTTTTGTAAAAAAAAAAGTTGGTTAGCTTTTTTTAATACGGCTGTTACGGAATGGCGTGCCTGGGCGACTACCAACCGTGACTAGCTCCATCCCACGTAATAAAATACCAATGTTCGTTATTATATATTTATTTAGGCGCGTGTACGCGATTGGCACTGCGTGACCTTTTCTTCTTCACATTTAATTTTAAATTTTCGAATAAAATCGCCCCTATATTACAGCATTATCTTATTGGAATTACTATCGTAATACCAAAATCGTCCTGCAATTTACAAAGGTATAATTACTCTGTCAAATTGAAATGTAAGATCCGGGGGCAGTTCATCTAACCAGATAAGATTACAGTCCGAATCTGCCCTCACACGATAACGTATGTTATTTCGGTCAAATAATACTGTAAGTTCCCTGGGAAAGTCAACCGACCACTGACGAGAACCAGGATTAATTACATATCGACAACGTGTTCCGTCCCAATCGTCTGCTGATTCGAAATTCTCCGCGGGGAATACTTTAGCAGATCGTTTGGCCACGACGGTGTTTATTGGAAAAGTTACCAAAGCGGAAACGATGAAATAACTTCTGAAACGCATATTGACGCAGGAAATCGAATAGATTTTATATTCCAGCGCTTGATATATATCTTATAATAATAAGAAAAAGGATCCGGATTGCTGACCAGAATTGAAAAAAGTTACAATTATAAAGGCAAATTGCAGAGGAAAGGAGGAAAGAAATTGTAAGAAATGTAAAACATTTAATATGAAGGTAAAGTTAAAGAGAGAACAATTGTTTTAAAAGATATTATAGCAAAAGAAAATTTTAATCGCGGATTTAAAGCGACTTAAATATTTAAAAAGGGTTCCACTATTAAAAGAATTAATTTAATAGCCTCTAAGCAAACAATCGAAAATTTTTCGCTCAAATAACTAGTTATATTTGTAATTAACAAATAAGTTAATAATCGATGGATTCCCTGTCAAGAGTCTGGCATGGAGTATAAACAGGTAACGTAATATTAGGGAACCGCGGCCATCCTAGGTATTAGAAGAGGTTAATTATAACAGGCCACTTTTAATATAGTAGGTCGTCTTATAAATTATAATATATAAATAGTATTTTTAAACTTTAGAAACAAGAGTTAAACTAGTTATTGCAGGGATTTATAATTTATTCATTATTTAATTATATATCTGTTATACCTGCTTAAAGTTTAATCGTATATATTTTTTTCAAACGCTTTAAATAGCTCCGACTGTCACTTTGTCGAATGTTTGCTAGTTTGTATTTAAAATATATACGTATGGACGATTATATATTAATGCAAAAAAATCTCTGCAAAACCTAATAATAGCAATTATTCGAACCGGTACAAACAATGCGGCTTTGCGGTATCCTGGCGCACAAAAGCCACCCCTTAATCGATGGACAAACAGTGTAACAGGTGGATGAGTTAGCATTTAAATAATTATATTAAATCGCACAATGCGTATATCGGATGCAAATGCTCGACGGGCACGGCAGTTATTAGTCCCCTGATGTTCAGGGCTACTGCAAAGATTACAAAATTGTTCAGTTTTGCCTGCCAACTTAGTTATTTTATTTAACCGATCCATCTGACGCTGGATTGTTCGGTATCCTGAAGCGGGCGTACGCCTAAGAGATCAACTATTACTTGTTACATGTAAGGATCAGGCCCCCAGACCTACCCTTAGAATTACGACTCGGCTCCACCAGCCACGCCGAGTCAGGGATCGGACAAAGGGGTCTCTCCAGCGCGCCGTCAATTTTGTTTTCTCTCTTCTCTTGAGTTTAGAATTTTCGTTAATAGCGCCCAACAGACTAAGGTTGTCCAATATATACCTGGCCGTAACAGTATTTTCATTACTAACTCGTAATTTATCAACTGCACTATATATAATATTTATATGCTAGACTAGGAGGTAAGGGGTGGTCTAGGGTCTGGCTGCGAGCCATGCAGTCCTAGCATTATAGGGGGGCGTCGACCCGGGGGTGCGGGCGAGGGCAAACGCATGGTCGTTTTCATCTTTTTTAATGCACATGCAGAGGTACGGAATACAGAAAGGTAAAGCGAATGGGAATATAAGAGGGGGCGCAGGAGTTTGCGTTGGTTATATGGATAATGCTCGCGACCATAAGTTATTAATGTTTAAAGGAGCCGCTGTACGTAAATGCTGTTGTTTATCGATGACAAATTTGCAGTGTGTAATTATTATCCTCGTCAGCCTGTTTGTGAAGGAATGTGCATTGGCTGTTGGAGCATTGCTTATATTTTGGCCAACCCGATCAATGTTAAATCGAACTTAGTGCACGCCTCGATTGGTCCCAGACGACTGAGCAATATACGTAGATAAACAAGGGTCGATGCTGAGTCCGCTGGTAGCCCAGACTGCGGCCAACATCCGGGACAGGGGAACCTTCAGTGCTCAGAAAGCGGTCGAACTGCAGTGGCTGCCATTGCCGACAAACGCTTAGTCGATTTCCGCAGATACTCGTGTGCTGCCAAGACGGGTAATACGGACTCCAAGATTAGAGGCCCAAGTTCAAGTCCAGGCGGCGGTGCTCGCCCTTTCGCTGTCGCCCTTGACGGATCTGTTTATTGTGGGCGGGGGCGTTGCGACATCCAACGGTTAACCAACGGCTCTCAAGCGCCACACAGAACGACCGTGGAGCATACGAATCCTCCTTTCCCAGAATGGCGAGAAACTGGCCCATGACGCCGAGGCCGCCGGGCGACTGCCCCTGTAGTTATTGTGTGTTGCATCAATTGGTATTAATATTAACTCCACTTGAGCCGCTGATGTAAGATTGTGACTGGTAGTCACAAAGTCGGTAGATCTTCTCTGTCGTCAATTGATCAATCCACCTAATATCTTTACAATAATTATTGCAGCTTATGTATTTTGATGTCACAGAGCTAAAAACAGCCAGATTATCGTTGAGGGCACAATACAAATTATCTGCAGCACGCTTCAACCTAAACAACACTACTTGATTCAATAAATAACTTTGGTTATCAAGATGGTTTGGATGTCACCAGCGGCGTTCACTAACACAACTGGGATTCCACCAATAAAAAATATAGTTGCCGCAATTAGGCGCTTGGGATACATTATAGGCCAAATAATAATAATGTTTGCTTCTTGAATAACTGCCTTTTTCTTCTTTTCTGGATTATCGCTACGTCTAGACGCTGAAAACATTGCAGCTGACGTTACACGAGCACAATAGCACGGCCCCAGAATTTCGTAAATATCATGTCACTAGAGAGAGAGAGAGAGAGAGAGAGAGAGAGAGAGAGAGAGAGAGAGAGAGAGAGAGAGAGAGAGAGAGAGAGAGAGAGAGAGAGAGAAAAAGACCGAGAGATAAGAGTTGCACCCACGGGGAATGCCGAAGAAGGCGAGAAGGTGTGGTCTGCGGAGCACGATAAGGCGCCAGCTGCAATGGAGGTTAGACGAGCTGGGGCAAGCTATAAGGGTTTATCGGCAGGCTGTACAAGTAGGTAGATACTCGCGCGATCCAAAGTCTTACCGCTTGTGTAAACAAGCAATGCGTTTTGAATAAGTCAATGATCGGCTGAGCCTTGGTCTTGTGGTCCTGGATTGGCACGTTGGATAAGGCGCGGGCGGTCGTGAGCGAAGTCAGTGGTCAAAGCCTCGCATAAGCGTGGCCCTGAGAAACAATATGTGTGAAAAGTGTCTGAAATCTGTAAACTAGCCTGAAGGCGCCTTGCACAAGAACTTACGGGCCGGTCATATGTGCGATGTTGGTCCCGACAGCGTAGTTTGAGGTGATTGTCGTTGTCTTGTTCGCACATTTTGAAAATTGGTGCCGGCACGTCCCCGAGCCGTCGCGCTTACACTTCGTATGGTGGGTTTGGTTTACCCACGGATTATTGCACTATGTGTGATATTGACGATGGCCTTCCCCAGTATGCTCTTTCCATTGTCCTCTAATTCTTTGCGGGCCTTTGCCGAACGGGCCATGTGGTACGGCTGGAGGAAGAGGGAAAAGGCGGCGGCCGTCTTACTGACAAAATACGTACTAAATACGTTTGATGCCTACCTTAGCCGGGCTAATAGCTTTCAAAGGTACAGACAGGATGGATTATGAGTGTTACGATCAAGGTATCGGGTAACCTGTTCTTAGGGTAAAGTACAGTGGGTTGAAGCAACTGAGCGTCTGGCTGGGTAACTGGGGTTCTCAATGACTGGGGGTGAAGTTATGATCGTTCTCAAGTAAGTATTGAGGTTAACTAGAGTTTAATTGCTGCTAAGCAATCCTAGAATCGAATCTATCTACATGGTAATAAGCGTGCCTTATATAGACTATGTTCCGAATGTGATCTCTCTTGATCTGTTTGATCTGTGATTCTCAACTGAGATTCTACAGATTATAGAGATCCATTCCCTTGGCCGTCACGTGAGGTCACGTGAGATCTCGTGGCCTTGTCCTTAGGTAATCGTTGTTCTGCCGGTCGGTATCTCTTTTGGGCGAGTGTCGTCAGGAGGGGTGTGACCCCACCTGGCCTCTCTGGTACCGGCCCAACTGTCTGGTCGTAACAATGAGAGGCAATTCAAGCGATTCCACTAGAAAACGTGGCGGGCCACCATGGAGGGCAAGTAGGGAGCTGTAACAAAGGGTTGGAGCTTCTGACGATGCCGTCAGGCACCGGCTAATTGTGTATTGGTTTGCTGGAGGCATCCTGATCAGCGAGTTTGGCGGACGAAAAGTTCACCGTGTAACCGGCCCGGGCTAAACGTCCTATAACTCCGATATTTAAACCGCTGAAAAAAAATGCAACCATTGATTTGGAACACGTCTTCTCTACTCTTAAATCTTGCGGAAAATAAATGAACATTGTTCCGGAGCAAATGAACCAACCGGCTGCTCCTTTTTCATTATGTCCATGGAGAAATCGGGCCTCGTCCTTTTGTTGCTGCTGCTGGTGACAACCTTGGGTCGTCTATAAATTGGATAAGCTTTCACTGAGCCGAACTGGCAGGATTTGGAAGGGAATTAGAAGGAACAAAGAAAAAAGATAATAGGTCAAGCCTGCCTATCTGCCAGGCGTCTCATGCCTTTTTCGAAAGATAGACCCCCCATGCTACCAGGATCGGAGGTGATCACTACAAGTGGGTGGCTCGCATCTTACCGTGTACATATAAATATTTGAAAAATAAGCACCTCAGTAAGAAGCCAAGGAGGTAAAAAAGGGAGGCTTTCAAGTTTGAATGATTGCGTACTGGGTGGGGGGGGGGGCTGTGTTTGTGATTTTGGTAGTGGAAAACCTGCCTTGAAACCAGGCGGACCAACTTGTGGTAATGTTGACAAAACCGCAAAAAAAAGAAAAAAAAATTGCCAAGATTACTCACGATCGCACACTACCAAGCCAAGAGTACCAATGTTAATGCAACAATGACGGCCGTCGTACTACTGCTGCAAATGCGATGGGCAATGGAGTACCTGTCAAATGCATGTTATTACCCGGCAAGAGACAGGTAGCCGTCCCATGAGGTCATCGCCCACCATTTGGCCCTCAGCTGTATGACCAAAAATGAAGGGAACAACATTAAACATGACGAGTAAATAAACTCTTGAGGACGCGACGAGTTGCTCATGCTAACTTCCAGAAAGCGACCAATTCGAAATTCGGATGAAAAGGCCCCTGCGGCGCTCCATTCACCCGCTGTCATAGCCGTTCTTCTGGCTCCGGCGCATCCCCAGGACGAGACAGGCAACGGTAAAATATAGAATCTCAATACATAAAATGTTTCTAATTACGCACGTAGGAGCAATCCTTCAAACCATTCCCTTAAATCTTCGTCTACCCAGCGCACAAGGAGACGTAACACCCCCAGCACTTTGTAGGCTCCCGTCAAAGTGGTGGTATCCCCCATCGGAATTTCGCCTACACATGTGATAGAGTCGCCTCGGTGGCAAAAAAACAGCAGACGCCATTGGTGTCCATTCACCAAAACCGCCGGCACTGCTTCGAGCATTTGAAACTCGGTTTGTCGGTATGTTAATAGTTCTAATAATTGTTCCATCCGTCGAAACCATGCCGCCGTCCATAGAGCTAATTGAACGAGCCCATTATCTGCTGCACCGGGGCTTTTCGTTTCGATACTGACGCCCAAAGGTAGGGAACGGAGAGGGCTATAACTGCTGTGGTTGACGGAACGTTGTTCTGACTGTAGGACTAGAGCCGATATCGCTTTTTCGAGCGGTGTCGACTTGGTCTCCATAAACAAACCAAAGTCCACCATTCTCCCGGCCGCAACATGATTATCCTTCTTGCGGGACGCAGCAGTTGAGCTGGTGCTTTTAGACGATACCGAGGACGGAGGGGCAACGTAAGATTCTGGGAACTCGCAGGTGGCGCCGTCGCCGAATGGGGGCAAGCACAGATTTGACACGCGAGCAGAGATGATTTCGTATCGGCTCACACCAGGGGTCTTTCGAGTCGCGAGTTTGAGCAGAGGTGCATGGACTTCAATGTTCCAAGAAAACTCCGACAAACCCTCTGTAGAGCATTTGTTGGCATCCGCTACGATTTCGAGTAGAGATTCAAGCTCCCTTTCTGCTTCTGCCACTGCGTGTGCATTTTGACCATCCTTTTGGCCCTTGAAAATCGTGGGCGGGAGCTCCGCCATGCGTACATGTTCCCCGAACGCCCGTTCCGCCTCGATTGGCACGATTGCGATGGCAAAATCGACCATTCGAAGTACGCTGCTGTATAGCTCCTGCGCTTTTGTCGGCAGCAACTCAAGGGAAGGCTTCTTGATTCGGATAGGTTTCTCTAGCATTGCGAGCTCGTCTGTAAACTTGATTGGGCTGAGGGAGCGCTTGGAAGGCCTGGACCGCGACGGAGTTTGTTGGAGCGAAAGACCTATATCGAAAGCGAGGTGGCGCGAAGGTCGTGGGGTTATGTCGAAATCGACATCTATCGGAACCTTATCGTCGGGACGCCGGCGTTTCGACGGGGAAGAAGCTCGTTTTGAAGAAGCAGGAGGCGAGGGAGGCATTTCGAAGTCGTGGGGATTTGAGCAGCATTTGCTTTTGTCGGGGGTATTTGACGTTTTTCCAATCCAGTCCTCAACCCGACAATGTAAACAATCATGGAAAGGAGTCCGGTGGCACTTTATAAAAGTCATGTTTGCGAGATGAGGAGCGAATAAGGGTACCTAGGCTTGCAAGGCTGGCTGTCTGTCGCAAATACTGCGTACGCCGCGCTGATGCAGCTTCAATTTGAACCAACCATCCTGATCCGTGCTTGCGTTTGGGCTGGCCAGGCAACCAGCGGGCCCGCCGAGATCTTAGCAGTACTCACACCCATACGCACTGTGGCTAATGCAGTCTTGCTCTAGTCTAGTTAAAAAGTACCGTACGCTACCAGGTTCCCCTCATGCAACCTCCGCAGCACGTGCATCTCCTCTCATTGGGCAGCCGATTAATTAATAGTCGGGGAGAGGAAATCGCGACTCCGCTGTACCGCAGAGCTAGGTACCTAGGTAAGTACTTAGGTAGGTACCTACCTTACCAAGCTACCTACCTACCTAGGTAGGTACCTACGGAGTATCTTGGCAGTGGAGGACAGAAGAAAACCACGGGTTGAAGTATAACATTCGCGGTTTTGGGTGGTGCGTCCAATTTTGGTGTCCGGGTTATTTTTTCCACAACCTTGGCACCCACAGGTGATTGGTTAAGTTATCGCCAGCATCCTTCAGCCAGCTGCGCGCCCCCGCCGTCAAGATCCACGGGCACTGGCTTGACTGCTATGTGGAACATCACTCATAGCTGAATATTCCGATCAGCAATGGCGTCCGTAAAAATGTTCCTCGTTGGTCCCCAAAGCGAAATGGAGATTGGTTAAAATATCCCTCGTATCCTTTTTTTTTTTTTTTTTTTTTTTTTTGGCGCGAATGGCGCTGCTTTTCATCGAGATTCCCGCTGCTTCTTTGGTTTTTCATGACGGCAATTGCCTGACCCAAGGGCTTAACTCGTACGATACCCCGGGACAGGCCGCAAAAACTCCTGCCTGCATGATGAGTTTTCGTGTCAAGGAAAGAGAAAACGGTATAAAAAGGTACGAAGGCCATATCAAAGCTTCTTTCGAAGATTCAGTTGTTAACCAGGTCATACGTACACCGTTCCTCAAACGATCCAGCACAAGCAACGATAATTCAACACAAACTCGCGATTTTGTAAACCATTTTCAAGATTCTCTCGTCTTCGAGTGCGACAACACGCTCATCTTTTCGGAAGAGCCCTCTTTCGAGGTTGCGCGAGCCTGTTTTCACCATTACGAACACGCCAAACAAGGCGGTGAAACGGGCACTGTAGCTCAACCTTCAGCCTGAGCTTAAATATAAATCTGGAGGCGAGACTGCATCTCGGTAAGTGATTAAAACACTGCGTCTACAATTTCCTAGACGCGGAGACTCGGGCTGACGATGACAAATCCCCTTTTGAACAGGAACCACGCCATTTGCAAAAGCCCCGGCATCCGCGACTCCAGTTACCACAGTCCTCCCAGCGGAGCTCGTGCGATGGGGCTGTTGAGGTCTGGTTGCTAGTGGCAGACCCGACTTTGTCAAAATGATATTAAACCCTCCGTGCCCGCTGCCATGATCGACAAGAAGTTCGCCTGCAATTTAAACAATTACAAGACACAGTTTGCTCCGGTTTACGGCACACCGCCATCGCAACCAACCTGGACGGCGGGCGGGACACAAAACCGTGCCCGCCGTCTTCATCAACAAAAAGCTCGTCTGTCAGTCATGTAAACAACTAAAGAAATGGCCGACTTCAACAAGGAAAACGTCGATGCCAACGGCCCCAAAAAGCGCGTCCGTGCCTCACCAGCCCCTGACATTGCTCACAACCCATCACAAGACCTCTCTCCCACATCCTCCAACACGTGCATTGTGCCACGGAAGCGCGTACCGCCGGGCTCATCAACAACAACACAACTTGGCCCGGCTCACGGCAACATCGCCAACTGAAGCAAAACTCCTTGGCGGGGCCCAGAACTACACTTGCAGCTGTGACTAGAGCTGTAAGGACGATAACGTCCTGGTGGAGAAGCTTCCACACCCGCAAAGGAGGCTGAGATAATACCGCACTGGAATCTTGAGGGAGGAAACCACTGCTGAAAGATAGATGTTGGCGTCTCATGATTCAAAGCGCAGAGTTAGCGATCAAGGGACAATAAAACCTCTTCAGTCTTTGACTCACTATAATACAGATTCCTGCAACGATATTCCTCAAAGTTATTATGACCTATTTTTGCAAATAGGTAGGTATATACACTCTAATTATGGAGGTTCCTGCTGATAAACCACGTGTGTTGAAACGAGTTAACTTTGTTTCCCTCCCAGGAAGGGCTCGCGAATACTCCACTGTGAAACTTCCAACTCGGCCAACCTTATATCCTTATTTGTAACTGCCACAACGTCAACCGGCATTTCAGACAACCGCAACCCTTCGCTGCCCCACGCCGGAAGCAAAGATCAGCTAGCACCAACTGCTCCAAACTGCCATATTTGCACGCTTGCTCATCCTTGACCCGCCTTTGCACAAGTAGGAAGACTGTCATCATATGCCCAATAAACGGGATGAAGACGGCGAGCTCTTTTGCTGGGACGAGTTACAATGATGCTGCGAAATCGCCACACCAACGGGTAGTAACGTTGGGCTCCACATCTCCGACCCCCCTAAAGTCCGGCCCCCTTGAAAAATGTAACGACGAAATACCCCTTTTATAAACCGATTTAAATGTAAAACTATCAACGCACAATAATACAATCATTGTCAGGCTCTCCCGGTTCGCTAACCTCTTCTCCATCGTTCAAAGCTTCTAAACAGTCCCTATTATTTTCCTGTGCTTCATAAACGTTTTTTTTGCTGACCAAAAGCTCGTTGGGATCCGGAATTACCCTTTTCCTTTTGACCGGCCGTACCGCCTCCAATTTTGCGTTTAACAAACTGATTTTTTGCTGAGCTTCAGCCAATAAGATATCCTTGGTTTCGAAGCTTTTTTGGACTTTTGCAAACAAAAGCCGTGAAGTGGCGTTACTTTTTTCGGACCGGGAAATTTCCTGTAGTTGAAGTCGAATATCTCGGGTCGTTTTAGGGGTTTTCCAAATAAGTAAAGACTGGTCGTTAATTTTTTGGGTTGGGCTTTCCGGTGTTTTATCCCTTTGGAAGCCGTTATTTTTACCTTTTTCGACGTTGGCGTTGCTATTTTCTAACAAAAAAGGGTTTAAAAGTGGTTTTGCCAAGTTCACCGGCCATAACCCCGTCGTACGCCAACCAGATTGAATGGTTTTTGCTATAAATGCTTTTGATCTGGCTTTTCGATAGCAAAGTAGAAAGTTTCGTTTCCCAACAACCGTTGAACAGCAAAACTGGTTTACAAATCCCAGGTGACGTCGATAAGCTTCCTTTAACGGCCCAAAAACCGATAAATCCAACGGTTGAAGAACGTGTGACGAATGAGGGGGTAAATATAGGAGTTGAATATTGTTTTGCAAGCAAAGAAGCATAAATTCGTCCGTTATATGTGATCCATGGCCATCCAGAACTAATAACCGCTTTTCAGGGGTTAAAGGTTGGGTATACGGAATAAACACCTTTTTTAACCATTCGATACCTGTTTCATTATTTGTCCACCCGTTTTCGGTTGCATGAAATTGCCAATTATCGAAAGGGCTTAAATCCGTGGGAAGCCATTGTTGTTGTACGTTTTTTCCCTTAAATATAACGAGGGGAGGGAGGGCAACGCCCGTAGCCGATATACATTCGATTATAGTCGTCCAACCACGCGTTCCGGGCTCTTTTCGTTGCAACGGCCGGATCCCGTTAAGCCCTAATACTAGGCCATTAGATCCTTTGCCTTCCATTATACCGGTTTCGTCCATATTCCAACGGTTTTCCGGTTTAATAGCGTTAATAACCGGGTTCGTAATATAAAGCCACCAAGATTTAATTACCTCCGTAGTAGCGCCATTAACCCGGGCGTTATCTATTCGACGGGGCCTTTGGGTTTTAAGGATTGGATAACGAGCCAAAAAACGAGTTATCCAACGTTTTCCAAGGCCTTTTGTCTCTCCGGCGGCTTGAAGAATTCGTTCGGCAAAAAAGCGTAATTCTTGATGCGTTGGCGGAAGCCCTAAAGCTGTTTGGGTAAGTACCCAATCAGCCAAATGCTTTTCCTGTTCCGTGGAAAACCTTTGAAAAGGGCTTTGTGCTTTTTTATAAGGTTGAGAACCTTTAAGTCGACTTTGAAGTGTAGACCTAGGTATTCCCCATTTTCGGGAGGTTTTTGCAATTGGATTGCCATTATTGACGTCGTTAATTGCAGATATAAGCTGTTTTTCAGTATATTGCTTCATTGGAAAATGGAGAATTAAAATCAGAAAAAAGTAAATCCAAAAGTGACAGATTCATCGAGATATTTATAATAGAAGTTGGAGGATAAAAATAAAAGTGTTGTTATTTTTGGGTGCCGAACAGGGGGGGTGCCGAACAGGGGGTACGCAACGTTATTATTTTTACCGATCGCAGCGATCATACGATTCTATCAACAACCTCTTTACTTATTTGGAAAACCTCTTACACGACCCGAGATATTCGACTTCAACTGCAAAAAATTTCCCAATCCGACAAAACAACGCCACGTCCCGGCTTTTGTTTGGCATCGCATTAGATTTGAACCTGCCGACTCAATATGCCGCTGAGCACAGACTTAATTAGTGGTGCGCTAAGCCAATAGTAACTCTGGAGCATGTTTCTTTCCTCACAGATAAATATTCCCGTTGTACGGGAATTTTCAGGCACGACCAGAATAGGAAATTGAGGACTTCTGGTTTGAGATTAACTAGTTAATAGCATGATATTTCGAAATACGTTTGCAGGCCCTGACATGCGAGCGGGCTCTTTTACTGCGGTTGTCGCCTTGTTCATATTTATAGAAAACAGGTAGACTTTAGGGCTTCGCCACAACATCCGTCACGCCACATTCTGCGGAACTAGTAATAGAGGTAGCCGTTATAAGGTTATCCACCGCAGCTTGCGAAAATACTAAAATGAAGCAACTGCCCTCTGTTCGCATCCGCACATCCGTCGGTGCCGGATGCTTCCTCATCTTCAACATCCATTACTGCGGCGCCTTCCTCGCTTCTCTTTTACTTTCCATGGCACTGAGGTAGAAGGTTGTTCGGCCCGATGTAAATTATAAACCGCCCTTAAACGACAAAACGCCCATTTCGAATCCATTAACGTTGCGTACCCCACCCCTCCCACCCCCAAACTAACTGGCCATTACAAAAATCGAATATCAAAAAACGTTGTTTTCAATCCGATTTAAATACAAGAGCTGATTTTCGTAACCCATTAGGTCTTTTATTCTTGGTTTCCTTTTGCATCTCCAAATATGTTCTAATTAATATGTCTACCTAATCCTTAAAATCTCTGGATCTCTCCATATCCCATCGAAGAGCAGCTTCGCTACGCTAGGATATCTTATAATCACAATTTCTGCAAAACTCGAGGATTGGAGAGGCCTGCCTTTAGCGGCTGCCTGGTCAAAAGAATACGAAAAGCGGGGGTGGGCCTTACAGCCATTCCGGGCCCGACCTCTAGCTAATTACAGGAGCGCCGGGCTTTTTGCATTACTTGATACACTCCTCGGAATCTTTTAGAAATCCGCGCAGCTGTTAACCCCTAACGATTAAGCACCAAATTAAACGAAGAAATCATCGCTGCTGGCCAAATCGCGCAATCGACTCGGTGACAAACGGTCGTCCCGGATGAGAAGCACCAGAAGGCGTGGTTATGATGTTGGGATCCAACGACAAGGGCGGAGTGGAAGCTGAACTCCTTTAAGACCTTATGGGTGGCGAGGCCATGTGGGTCGTTACAGGCGATTGTTGGCCATCGACGCTGCCGCGGCGCCATTGGATGTGGAAGGGCTGCTCAGGGGCGTAGTTGTCGAGTAGTGGATCGTAAGGGTATGCCGGCCTTTCCGGAATCAGGTCCGACATGGCCCGCCTGAGCGCCGGGAGCGGGTTCATATTTTCAAAAATGGGAGAGGTAATGCTTGTCGCCGTTGGAGGTGCCTCGGGTAATGCAGACAGGGGCGATTTGGCTGTCGTGGCCGACGAGACGGGCCTGAGGATCGTGTTAACGGATGGCAAGGGTGCAAAAGTAGCCCCTATGGGTTGGGCAGCATGAACCTGGGCAGTGGATTGCCCAACGAGACCTCCGGATGGCCGCCTTCCGCTTCTGTCAATCGTAAAGGGTCTTAAGGGTCGTCTGCCTGCCGCAGCAGTTCTGGGATCAGACCTAGACCTTGACAACTCTCGATCCTTCTTAAATGCTTGTTCGCTTGGCTCCTTCTGGGCCTGCTTGTCCGTTTTCTAATTCTGGTCTAACTTCTGCTCATCTGCCCACTTGAGCTTTTTAAACTGCGAGCGCATAACCGATTGAACCTCGGGTATGGGCTCCAGTGGGCTAATGGGACTCCGCTCAGCAGAACGGATTAAGGAGCCACTGCTATAATTAGTGCTGCTCCTGGCGTCGGCTGGGAAGTAATCGACGGTAGAACGACCCGATCTTAATGGCTCCATGGGCAAGTCGGCCGTGGAAGCCGCCTTCTTTGAATTTGGATAAGTGGGGGCTGTTTGCAGCGGTGGAAGGTTTCCAATCGGTTGGAGTTGCTGCTCTCTTTGGCCTCTGCTCGTCGATGCAGCCCCGGGAACCCGTCGCGGTCTTGGGTCTGGGCAGCGACTCGCGAAACCTCTCGAAAGTGTTGGTGCCGGTGGCCAAACCCAATCTTCGCCAAAAGGACGACGGTCTAGATCTGCAGGGAGAGGCCCCATCTCTTTTAGCAGAAAACCTGTCGACAAACCATTACGTGTTAGTTGAAAACCAGTCCTAAACCATAATTGGTTGGGCTCCTCCCTTGAAATAAATCTCTGGGAAAGAACGAAAGAAAAGAAAAGAGCGACCAAATAAATGCAAAAAAGACGCAGGTGTGTCGAACCTCAGTGCCGCCCGCTCGCACGCCAGGTAGAGCTCGTCGACACTGCCAGACGAAACCGAACCGCGCGCTCGACTTTTACAGCGGAAGGGAGTAAGAATCTCCCCAAATTGGCCGAACTGACCTTCTGTAACCCTTCGCAGGTCGGACTTTGCGGGTGATGGAGGTGCCTTGCGAGGCTGCTCACCCCATTCTGGGCCCAGCTCAAAAAGCGGCTTGGGCATTTCATCCGTAACTATAATAGGGCATCGTGTTATAGCCTCAAAACGCAGAGGGGAGCAGAGCTCTCGGTCCGACAAGGATCGATTCGGCGAATATTTAAAACCAACAACCCTTAGCAGCGGTTTACCCACATGGTATTCCACAGACTGCGACTTCGACGTCTGTCGAGAATTGGGACCACTGGATCCTGGCCTCGACCTTACTGGAAGGATTCGAGATGCGGGAGGGCATGTTTCATTTGCATCGTCATCATCGATCGCGTTCTCGGGAAGCTGATTGAGTGATAGCCTGGGGAAGTCTCGAGGGTCGAGAGACGGTGGCGAAGGGTCGCTCTTGTTTTTCAGGATCGACCTCTTGGGCGACGGCCTTTTCGAAGACGGCGGCAGGTATATGCGGGCCTTTGACTTTTGGTTCTGGCAAATCGCCTGTTCTTTTGAGGGGCACGGACGGGAACCGAAGTAGTAGTAGTAGTAGTATTAGTTAACGCCGGGCTCGGCCCGGTTTGTTAGCCGGCCGTTAGCAACCTCCCGAGGGGTATCTCGGCGCGCGTTCTATCTTCTTTATTTACACAGGGGGAAAACAAGGAGGGCAGAGGCGGATCGTGCCTGACCGGGTTCGGGCCCGGTCCTGTTTAGGGGGTTAGTTCACTAACGCGACCCCGTGCCTAAGGTGCACGGAGGGTTCGTCTGACGGTTTGTGCCGTGAAGTGTGGGTGAAAAGGCAGTAAGTCTATTCCTCGTCAGAGTTCGAGTCGTTTACGATCGGTGTCCCTAGGCGTAAAATGCGTTCGTGGCGCGCGGGGCGCTGGCGGGCCGCTCTGGGGCGGGCGCTGAAGTAGTTGGTGGCTATCGAAAACGCCTCAAAGCTTTTCGGTTGCCCGAAGCTTGTCTGGAAGAATTTCCAGCGTTGGGCGCGATTTGGCGGCCCGGCCGGCCGGTCGTTATTAGGCCACGGCCAGTTTCTCCACACCGCCCGCGAATAGCGGCAGTGCACCGGGTGCTCAGGGGAGGTCCGCTTCCAGCACCAGGCACACGAGGTGTTTGCATCCTGGTGGTTGAAACGGTCATGGTAGGCCTTGAAATCGCCGTGGCCGGTCCTCATGGCCAAATAATGGCCCAGTAGGGGTCTTGGCAAACGCAGTTCCTCGGGCTCCTTTCTCGGTGTGTATTGGAATTTCCATTCCCTATATGCGGGGGACCGTTCACAGAGTTCTTTACGCCACCAATCCTTCTTTATATTCGAAAGAATGGCTCTGAGGACCGTGCCGGCACCGCTATACGTGGTTTGCTGAGCCCTCGGGTCTGGGTCCGGCGGTCCGGCGGAGCCGGCCTTGGCCAGCTCGTCAGCCCGGTCGTTTCCCGGGATTCCCTGGTGCCCAGGGCACCAACGGACCCGAACCTCGGTACCTTGTTTTCGGAGTAAATCGACAAGGTTATGGAACTCCAGAAAGGCCCATTGGGACGAACGCGGCGCGTCGCCTCTAAGACCCCAAATAACCGAGGTGCTGTCCACACAAATCCAAATCCGGGCGCCTGGCTGGGCCTTGGCTGCCGCCTGTAGCCCTTTTAGGGCGCCAATCGCCTCGGCGTCGAAAACGTGGCTTTCCGGCGTAATAAATGCGGAGCCTGCGGCAAATTCCAGGCCCGCCCTAAAAGCGGCCCATCCGTACCCTATTTGGACGCAGTTGTTTTCGTGTTTTTCCGAACCATCCGTATATACCACGATATTGTCAGGTGATACCATGTCCAGCCATTCGATAAAGCGGCGGGCCGCTTCCTCTTTCGGGACTCCTCCGGTGGGGTCAGTGCGAGAATCCGGGGCATTGCGAGGTGCGCGCAACTCTAGTCTCCGGATCCGCGGGAGAAGTTGTGCAGCCGTTTGCAGGGTTGTGGCCGAATGGCCCGAGTTGCGGGCACGAGGTGTTTCACGCAGGCGGCTGACAAGGGGGTGCCCCTTGTCCGCGAACCTTAGTCGGGCGCCGTATTTCAGGCGGGTGTAGGCCAGCGCGACGCGGGCCGAGGGTAATCCTGCGTCCCTGAGAACAGTGGACGAGGGGGTGGTTTTATACGCCGGGAGGATTACCCGTGCCGTTAAAACCAGCGGTTTGTTTAATGTTTTGAAAAGTTTTTTTTGTTTGTGCGCTGGGTTGTACCATGCCTCGGCTGCGTAGGTGGCCGAGGAACCCACGCATGCCACCGCTGCCTTGCGAAGTGCAGCCGCAGGCGGTCCGTATCTTACTGCCCCAAAGCCTTTGAGGTGAGCAGCGACCGCCATTGCTTTGGCAGCCCTTTCGGCCACGTGGCGGCGCCCGTCTAACCGTCGGCTGAACCAAAAACCAAGCCAACGCATGCCCGGGTAGCGCTCGGCCCCGGAGGCGCTTTGTCCGCGTCGACCGCCCGGTAGTTGGACCGGGGTAACCGTTCTACCATTAATCCGGATTTCCGGGTTGCGACCGTGCCTTTTCTTAGTGATATGGATCACCTCTGTCTTTTCCGCTGCAAAATGGATCTTCTCTTCCGCCGCAATTTCGTGCATATCCCGGAGTTTATCTTCCAGCCAACGTACGTTTTCCTCCAACGAGGGTGACGATTTCCATGTAAGCACGTCGTCTGCGTATGCCAACCGCCACTTCGTACCGTTTTTGACGAGATACGCCAAATATAGCATATATAGGATCGGGGAAAGGGGAGACCCTTGCGGGGTGCCGCACCCAAGCCGCCTAAAGCCCGTGGTCGTACCCTCCAGCCGGACTCGGGCCTGGCGGCCGCTTAAAAAGTTAATCACGAACCTGAGGAGCATTTTACTAAACCCGAGGCTCCGCATTTTCCGTATTAATCGCCTATGGAGGAGGGCGTCGAAGGCGCCTTGGACGTCGCATGCGACAAGGGTGACTTCCTCCCCGCGAGCTAGAGCCTGCTCGATATCGTGGGCGAGGGCACAAACCAGATCCGTCGCCGATCGTTTGGGTAGGGCACCGCCGTGGGTGCAGCTAAGGAGCCCGTTATCGTATATGGCCCAAACTATCCGGCGTGCAACGAGCCTCTCGAGGCCTTTTCCGATGCAGGAGAGGAGGGCTATAGGCCGCCAGGATCGAACGCTGCTCCGGTCTTTCTTCCCCGTTTTCGGTAGCATCGCGACTTCGGCCTTCTTCCAAGGCGCTGGGAAATGTCCGAGTTCCAGGCAACGTTGGTAGAGCCTGCGCACCGGCTCGGCCAACGAAACCCATCCGGCTTTTAGTAGCCGGACGGTCATTCCGTCGATGCCCGGGGACGTGCTCGTAACCCCAATGCAGGAGCGCTCCGCCTCTTCCGCACTAACCTGGGTGTCCCAAGGGATTTTAGCCTCGTCCGCCGACCAGGCCTCCAAGGGGTCTCCCTGCAGGTCATCCTCCGCCGAAAATCGGCCAAGCACCTCCCGTTGCAGTGCTTCCGCTTTTGCTAAAGGCTCGCTCACTTGCTCGCCGTTAATAACCAGCGGCGGGGACCGGAGGCGTGGTCCGGCTCCCAGCCAGCCCACCATGTTCCACAAATCCTTATCGTCGCGCAGTTGGTCGATCCGGTGCCTCCAGTACTCCCGCTTCGCGGCCCGCACCCCTTTCGTATAGGCTTTTTCCTCGGCAGAGGCGTCTGCCCTATTTACAGCGCTCCGTTTAACCCGCTGGAATTCGGACCAGAGCCGCTGGCAGTTTTCGGTCCACCAGGGAGCCGAGCTGCCCCTTTTTCCCGCCGGCGTACCCACGACCCACGTCACTTGCTCCCATAAAGTTGTAAATTCAACTACCCACGCGTCCAATGCGTAGCCATCGGCCGCGGATCCCGGGTCCGGCATGTCTTGCATGCCAAAAGCAAGTAGCTCCGCGAACTTTGGTAGCCGGTCGTCCCTAACCGAAACGTTGACCGCCTCCGGGCGGGGGGCGCCGCGCGTCCGCAGCGTGGTATAAAGGGATTCGTGGTCGGAGCCTGTGTAAAGACTGCTGTCAACCACAGTTATTGTGCTGGGGAGGTTGGAAAAGACCATATCCAGTAAACCCCCGTCGCGGTGGGTGGGCACGCCGATATTTCCTGTAAAACTCATCCCCTGGGTTTGCGCCCATGCCGTCAGTTGATCCCCTCCGCGTGCGTTTGCGCGGCCCGGCTGGTATGCAGCAGCCGCTACGTTAAAATCGCCGCCTAGCACCGTGGGTCCATTTGGCACGGTATTGCATACCATTTCCAGCGCGGCCTCAGTACCCGGAGCCCTATATACGTTAATAAACAATATTCCGTTAATTTCGAGCCAGAGTACGTCCCGCGTATTTTGGCCCTGCGGTAACCGTCGTTGTGCGGCCCCTAGGGCTGCCCCCTTTTTAACGTAAGTGAGCACCCGAGGCCGGAGCCCAGTCATGGCTTCGTAAATGCTTGCGTGCCATTCGTCCACTGGCGCAAAAACATTATAGCCCGGGTGCGTTTGTGTAATCGTATTTAGCCCGCACCATGGCTCTTGGACGTTAACCAGGTCCACTTCTCTCTGGTGGCACAACTCCAATAGGCTCAAATGCACACCCATCCTTTTACCTACGTTGGCCCAAACTGCGTCGAGGCATTCCCGCTACATGTTACCGAGCGAGTCTTTCGTCATATCAATCGATGGGTTGCTTCCAAGTCTGTTACATCAGCGGGGCAGATTTCGGCAGCCGCTGCGTCTTCCTCCATTTCGGCTGCCCAAACGATTTCGTCGTGCACACGTTCCTATTCAGCCTGCAGAAAGTTGCGGATGTCCGCCCCTGCCGCCTCGCATGGCCGCGCTCTTTTATTTGAAATGCTCGATCGGGAGCTCGAGGTTTGCGAATGCTGCGATAAGGTGTTTAGGACCGGGATTGCAGGTGCTGGCTCTCGGCGGGCCGCCTCAGCCCGGTCGTTGATAATCGCGGCACGGTTGGCAGGTCCAATTCTGCGGATCCCCTTTAGTTTACGCTGTAAAGGTCGTTCAAACTTCCCATTTACCACTAAAGGTCGGGCAGGGCAGTTCTCATGTCCGGATGGGAAATGGCCGTGGCAATTGACGCATTTGGGGGCTGCTTTGCACGGCTCTTCCTCTGTCGCATGTTTTGCTTCACCACATATGCCGCAACGCGCTTGCCGTACGCAGCGACGTATTTCGCAATATCCCTGGCAACCGTCGTGGTGGTGTGTAATTTTGCGTGATTTTTCAACCTTCCGCGCACGTTTCGACACTCCAAAAAGCTGAAAGGGCTTTACGGGTTAAAGGAAGGACACTATCCACGTGCCCTCAGCCGTATATAGGTCGTAACCATGTTTGGAAATATGCCAGTTAACTGGCTGCTGGCCTGCTGCCACGGTAATCTCCTCCTGGATTACCTCATGTACGTCCTTTCTTCCGTCCAGGCAATTGAGCGTTCGGGGCACTCCAGAGACGGCGTATATGTGCCAGGTTGTCGGAACAGTAACTTCCCGCGCGTCCAATGCGTCCATAATGGCCTTGACCGCGCTGGGGTTGAGGAGTTTTTGCCGTGTTTCCTCAGAGGCCACCGTAACACCCCAGCCCGTGGGGGTACGTTTGGCGTTTGGGATTTCACTGTGTGGCACCGAGACCAATTCGGCCAGTTTGGTCGTTACCGCGTATGGCTCCCTCGTCACCATCCGCAATTTGTCATTTACGCGGATCAGGATGCGGTTGGACGGCTGTTCTGTCAAACGTTTCGGGGCTTGGGAGCGGTCCCGGCCCGATTGGGAGGGAGTTGCGGAGCTGTCAGGTGCATTGCCGGGCGTCGTACGTATTGGGTACGAGCGCGTGGCCGGGGTTAAAATTTGCGTTGGGGCCGCCGCTGGTGGCGTGGCGGCTCGCTCGGCCCATGTGACCGATTTGTTAGTGGGCGTGCCTCTGCCTTTAGAGACCGACGACGCCGTGCCCGTCCTCGTAATTAAAATGCTGCGCCTTTCGCTGGAACTGGTCGGCGAACGCGACGGGGAGCGCGAACGCTCTTTTTCAGGGAGGGTGCGACTGAGGAACCAGCCGCTGATTACGTCGTCAAGTTCAAGAACAATTCTCCTAAGCGCGGCGTCCTCCGGGGCCTGTAAACTTTCGAGTTTGGCTGCAAAGACCTCTTCGAGCCAGCTGCCGACTATTTCCACGTTTTCCAACTCCTGCTGCAGTGTTTTGATGGCCAGGGCCGGGAGGCTGGAGTACCTTCCGCGGCCAGCCGGCTCAGGCGCGTTAGCGGTGCGCGTGTCGAGAGATACGTGTCCCGACTCGGCCTGGCCCTGCGGCAAAGCCTGCGGCGTGCTCTGCGGGCGCGCGCGGCGGTTTGAGACCTCTGGTGAGGCCATGACGACCGGCGCCCGGAGGGCGAAAATTCTTCAGCTGTTAAGCTTATTGGTGTGTTTGGGTGTAAATCGCTAACAAAGGTGGGTCTGACCCATGAATGGTGGAGGATGCTTGTTAGAAATCTGGAAGTAAATAATAACCAGGGCATTGAGAGGACTTGGGCAAACGCGATTTAATTCCTCCCGGGCAAAAAATCAAATGTGCAGGTTAATTACCCTGCATCGCCCATACGTTTGCCATTTGCCACGAAAGCGATCCCAAAGAGACAAGGGTACAATATAGGGGCGACTTTATTCGAAGGATTTAAAACTAAGTGTAAGAAAGAAGGAAGGCACGCAGTCCCAGTCGCGTACACGCGCCTAAGCGAACAAACAACAAACGAACCCTGGCGCCTTATCACGTGGGGTGGAGCTGGTCACGGTTAGCAGTCGTCCAGGCATACCATTCCGTAACGGAGGGTCTGACCAAAGTTCAATAGTCGTTCTTATTCCGACATACCTAAATCTTTACTTGCGATAAAGTCTCAACCGTACGGAAAATCCAGGCTTAAGTTTGTTTTCAATAAGCTCAAGAGCACATGTATTTTTGTCGGTTTTGACAATCACCGATCCATATATCCAATCTTCCAATGTTACGGTTTCGCCGGGTGCAGTAAATTTCCAATCCGTAAGCCTTACGCCATATTGCACAACTTCGATCCCACATTCGAGACATAATACGACCATAGCTTGAAAAGTCACCCCTATGACGGGTGAGAGAATTGTGGCAAACTTCATAGTAAATTCGTTGTAAAAAGGTAGGAACAAAAATATAACAAGGAAAACCGCTTTTAAAAAAAACTTTTGGGATCACTATACTGAAAATGACAAAGAGACAGGAAATGATATTTGTATTTACACGGTCGGAAGAAAATTTTGATGACCAGCTTATAAGTCACATAATGTTATAAGCGATTTAATCAGTGCTAATAATAAACAAAATGCGCGTATTTAAATTAAAATGCATTTGTTATAAGGATCAGGCCCGCAGCCCCCCATCGACTGTAATCTCTCTTCTCTTCAGTTACAAATTTTCGTTAACAGTGCCTAATATATTGTTCTCCAATATAAGATTGGCCGTAATAACCGCCAGGGTAAAAATAGCAAAAGGCTGTTTTTTTGGCATTTGTCAACGAAGATTCTACTGCGAGAAGGGTGAAGGGAAGCAAACAAAGTTGCGAAGATTGACGCGACGCGAACAAAGATAATGCACTTGTGGGTCGGGGTCGGTGGCCAGGGTTGGGCTGGTGCTCTTTGGGTCTGAATATCACAATCTCTCTCTCTTTCTCTTCTGTCCAGTAAGGAATATTCTCAAATGGCGCCACGGCACGGAAGCCAGTCTTTTGGTGTTTATTGACCAAGATCTTGATGTTGTTTTTTTCTTTACTTTCAGAGTAAAATATTCGTCGATAGGTGCCAATACTTTGGCTTTCGCGCTATTTTTAACCTGGCCGTAACACCAATGGGCTACGTTCTATAATATGTTTACCCTGGCTGTAATAGTTATAATGCGGTGGCTTTGCCATGCATTTTTAATTGCGTTTAAGCTATATTAAGCCCACGATTATATACATACCCCTGAATGAACATGCTGGTGAAAATTTAGTGTAATTCAGATAAATTGGAAATTTATAGTTTGACTATAATTAGGATATAAACCAGTTCAACGACATATTTGGTGGGGCTTTTTAATTTACGTGTAGATGCAGGAATTCGAATACCTCCCCCAGTATAGACCCACTGGCACATTTATTCAAGGGTAGGTATGTATTATGGACCTGGATTGTCTTTTTCCATTCGGGGTTTACTTGGTTCGATAATACCTCACGTGGTTCGCCGCCCTTAGCAAACAATGCCAACGGCGCTAATTAAAATGGTGCCAGCGATGACGGTAACGGTTAGTAATGCGACATGGTCGGGGATTATGGTAGTAATTAATAGGCATTTTTCATATCTTACAATTTTGTTCCTCATTTTGTTTTTAGTCCGATTGTGTTCTGTTACTCCAAAAGCGTTTTTTGAATAGCATGTCTGGTACATTATTATAAAACAGAGGCAAATGTTTCTTTTAAAACATGGTAGCTAAATAAATACAGTGAATTACCACACCGTCACGCAAATAATCCCAAGAAGACGAGGCTTCAATATAGGAGTGATTTTATTTGAAGATCTAAAACTAAATGTAAAGGGAGAAAGGCACCCAATACAAACGGGATATTAAAATAGTGCATGAATGTTTTAATTTGATATAAATGATTAGGAAATAATAAAAGAATATTATGTAGCGGTGCCGGGAACCCCTTACCCCGTTAACAGTTAAGACAGTGTTTTAAACCTTGTAAATGCCTCCGATTTTGGCGATGGTTTTTTTATTAAAACCATAAACTTATCATTTAGTAAGTATTTCAAGCTCCCGCGGATTATAAGTTTGGTAAAAAGCCGACGTAAACATACACGATGGCAAGTGAGCTTTTTGTTGCGTGGTCTCGTGGTATATTTTTGAGCATAAATATATATGCAGAAAGACATTTTATTAAATAATGCCATAACAGTGCCAGCAAATCAAAACTTTAATCAACCGTTAAACTGTAAAACTGTTATTGAACTACTTTTACTTTTTTAAACATACATGGGTATCGGTGGCTGAATATTAAATCCACCCTTCTCCATCAGCTCTTCCAGTTCTAATTATAATAAAACATACAACAATCTCTTTCAGCCTCCTGTGTTACAACTAACGCGATGCATATCCTAAAGAACATTCCAATCACCCTTTTAGCGGTTTCTGGTTTTATACCTTTAATCTTTGCCGAGGAAGACTGCAAACGCGTCGTCGAAGAGCCTGGTGGAGAAGGGCCAGGATGCTCACTTCACCCGTACACAACCTTTTGCTATAAAAAGCCTAGAAAATACTACGTTTGCTGTATAAATCGAGAATCTTGCGAGAAATATGCATGGATTTAAATGGTGGAAATTGAAGGTTTTCGGCCCATGCCTTGTTTGAAACACTGTCGGTTACGAGCAGTTTAATTTGGATAAAACGCGGCATTTCCTTTAAACAGTTATTTCTGAAAGTGTTGGAATAGCCTCACTCGCGCGCGCGCAGGAAAGGAGGTAAAGACGGGCCGGAGTTGTGACCCCGGCGATTGGGTGACTAAGCAGAGGGCACGGACCGCATAAAGACTTTTCACCTTGCGGTGAATACTAAAATGTAGTCGCACGACTTAAATAGAAAACAGACCGAATATACCCGAATTGCAGAGGTATAACGTTCTCACCCATTTGATTAAACCTACCACATAATGTATTGTTAGTAGGCCTGCGAGCCTACGAACACTAATCAGTGAGTAGAAGTACGGCAACCAGTTGTACGACGCTCACAGATTGGCTACGTGAAGAGATAAGCCGCGCGCACGAAGGCCCAACCCATTGGTTGTTTAAACGCCGGAGTCCGGTTTATGCTACTGCCCGAAATTTAGATTGGATGCTTTCCCATTGGAAAAACCAGAGATTTAAGGACCGGACGAATCTAGCGCCCTTGTACTAAAAAACTAGATTGCACGCTGTCGTGCGAAGATTATTCAGCTTCCATCCAAACAACCAACCACTGCAAAGATGGCATCAACAAGCAACACACCAGAGACGCGCGACGAGGATCATCACGAACTCGAGGAACAACAGCTACCTATCGCTAGGTTGCTGCGCACGCCAGCCTGGATGAAAATGATCGAAGCGAGCGGGATCAGCGATACACAATGGCTAAGATATATCGACCCGCACGCCTGGGATCAACCACCACCCGACCTCACGCAGCCACTGGAACCAAATCTACATACTTTATGCAGTTATACTATGAAACAGTAGTTAGCGTGCGCAAGGCACAAGCAGCGGGAAAAATAACCCCAAAGCAACGGCTGCGCGAACGCTTCCAAGAAGAGCTTGAGGGATGGACAAGCTACCAGTTCGATCAAATATCGCGCGAGATCTGCAAGGCATACGTAGATCTGTTAGAAGAAGTATGCGGACTTACCCAAGGGAGGAGAATCAACGACAAACTCGTGCGATTCCCCCAGGATAAGAAGGAACAAACGGGAGAAGGCCAGCGCGCGACAACCACAACACCGCAAGTTGTGTTCCAGTCTGTGGAATATAACGGGTACCAAAGTCCACCCGCAGAGCCGCAGCGCGCACAAAACATCTTCTATCCAGTCCCGGATCCAGGTATTATTTATGCGCACGAACCAGGAAGAAGCACAACAGCCATGCCCGGAAACAGGCTAACACGGGAGGTGCAAACATACCCGCAAATTGCTCCGGAAAGGGACGGAAATGCGACCTACGCCCACCGCGCGACCAGCCAAGGGCCGGAAGTACCAAAGTACGAGTTACCACCCGTGCGACCAGTGCCGAGCGAGCTTATAGACCCTATCGTTGCAGACCGCTTTATTAAAACATGGAAGCAGGCAGATAATTATACGGGAAGGCCGTACGACATGTGGAGATGCGTTGTTATTATCGACCCTGTTCTCGTAAATGTGAAAACGAGGGTTTGACGGGTTTGACGGCACACTGTTTATCAAAGAAAATGACCCGCATATTCTTATATCGTAGAGCTTCGGTATGCGAACGCTGTCACTGGAGTCGTGCTTCCTTCTTAAAGGGAGTCCCTCCTTGAATATGCGTTTCGCATTATTTCGAACATGCTTTGTCATACGCGCCAATAGCTCGCGGGATTCTCGATCTGAAGAATGCTCACTCAGGTATAAATCCGGAAGACGCCAGTTCAAATATAGATTTTGGTGTGAAGGGCGGACTTTGATATTGTCCCAATAATTGTGAAAACAATAAGAGCACAAGCGGCAGGTCGGTTTGCAGCTGCCAATATACTTATAATCATTCCAGAATTTCTGGACACGGGTTATGCTGCAACTAATAAGAGCAGAATGCACCTGAACTTCGGTATGAACAATGGGTCGAAAAGACTTTGTGGTAATCTGTTGCGTGATTCGATTATCGAGGCCCATATCTTCCAAAATCGCCACTTTTTCCAAGTACACTTTGGGGTCTTCGTCTTCGCGAGTCATATTCATAACAATGGTTGCAGCGCTGAAACTGGTGTCGGAAATAGGCTTGCGCATCCTCTCGTTTGGAGGAATGGAATATATAATAAATCCATGGAAGAGTCGCGGCCACCAGTTATGTGTCGCAACCAGAACCTCAGCAGTTTGTCGGTAAGACAACAATCGACCAAGACAATGTCTCAGCTCACGCCAATGCTCCTGCGGCCGCTTCCCAAGACGTTCTGACTGTAATGAGTTGATTCGGCTCATTCCGTTCTCCTTGAAAGCATGAATTACCTTCAAAAGTGATTCGCAGTCACTACAGAATGAAGTACGCGTGAGTTAATTAAAATATTGTCTCAAGTGAGCAGGGGCTGGACCTACACTTGTGCTTCTCGTCAAAGTTCGCGTAATGCGTGAACCCCGCTTTTAAAGAGAGTTTGTGTAACGTTGCGTACCCCCTGTTCGGCACCCCCCGTGTTCGGCACCCTGAAAATCTAACAACGAAATGCCTACTTTTATAAACTGATTTAACTATAAAACTATCAACGCACAAAAATACAATTGTTTTCAAACTTCTCCGGTTCATTAACCTCTTCTTCATCAGCTAAAGGTTCCAAATTTTCTATATCATTTTCCTGCAATCCAATAATGTTCTGTTTGTTAACCAAAAGCTCGTTTGGATCCGGAACCACCCTCCTCCTTTTAGCCGGCCGTATTGCCTCCAGTTGTGCTTCCAATAAACTGATTTTTGCTGGGCGCTAGCCAAAAGGGTATTGTTGGAATAACCTCACTCGCGCGCGTGCAAGGAAGGGAGTTAACACGGGCCGGGGTTGCGGCCCCGGCGACCGGGTGACTAAGCAGGGAGCACGGGCCGCACGAAGACTTTTCACCCGGCGGTAAACGTTAAATTGTAATCGCACGACTTAAATAGAAAATAGACCGAATATACCCAAATAACAGAGGTATAGCGTTCTCACCATATAAATAAGTCTACCACGGATGCATCACGTAGACTTACGAGTCTACGAACACCCTGAATTTGAAAATTATTGCAAAAATTACAATATAATTTTAATTTGCCTGTGTTACGGAGTGGCGTGCCTGGGCGACTGCCAACCGTGACTAGCTCCACCTCACGTAACAAGGCGCCAGGGTGAGTTTGTTATTTGTTCGCTTAGGCGCGTGTACGCGATTGGCACTGCGTGCCTTTCTTCTTCCTTTACACCTAGCTTTAAATCTTCGAGTAGAATCGCCCCTATATTGCAGCCTTGTCTCATTGGGATCGCTTTCGTAACATCTACCAAATGATTTTTTTTGTTCTGGTTGGTCCTTAGTGATGAAGCACCAAATCCGAACAGTCCATACCAATGGGAAAAAAAACGACTCCGGTTTGGCTCTTACTTGAGTTCAGGTGGAAGCATTTAAGAATCGATAAACGCCGCAGATATTAGTTGTATTTTTTCCGCATAGCAAACTCTTTACATTTGGGGGCAATTCGGCTGACGAATAACTGTTCGCGGATTCGCCCATCGTCGGCCACGTCTTCTCTAGTGTTTCGCCAGGCACTTTTATCTTGTATGGGGTTTTCATGGAGATATTCCAGCGTATCGCTAATTTAATTGGGTGCATGAATAGAAACCTGTGGAGTCATTATGCGGCACTGGCCAATTGGAACCTCCGTTCCAGGTAAATTCTTGTGAGATAACACGTTTGAACCACCTCCAACTTTTGTATGGGCGAGGCGTCCCACCTACTTTCAGCTCGGAAGTGCGGAGAGTAGCACTTAGGGGGCATACCAGTAAGGATTAGATCCCATAGGGCTCAAAACTGCAGCAGTGAGCAGGTTTGTCTCGCTACCGACTTTCTTTAACTATAACGTGGTACGATATTACCCGTGCTGTTAGGAAGATTAGGCTTATGTGTGCCTTGGCAGCATGGGTTATTTCCTTTTCCTAGACCCTGCCACTTTGTTTTCCGGCCCAGGCTGTGTCTCGTCTCCATCTGGGCCTTTTTCTGACGACGCTGCTGCCTGTCGATGTAAACGATGAAGGCTTTACAGCGGCTAATAATTGGATTAAAACACTTAGGCCTGTTTTATTGGTTTCTGCATTTGATTAAACTGTTAGTTTTGGGTGTGACAATTTTTCATGACATTACTTTCACTTCTTGCATGTTTTACATCTCCTTAAGGATTACCTGGTCTAAAGTTGTTGCCCCCGTGTCATCTCTCTAGGCTCCCATAGGACTCCCTGTGCTATAAGGAAATAGTTTCGACCTAAGATTTTGAATCAAGGTCTTACTCTTTAAAATGGTATATAACACCTGCTTGTGCGTTACCAGTTAAAAGATAACTTTGATGATAAGTTTTAACTTACAATTTTTAATTAAAATTAACAATCAATTTTCTGCTGCACAACCACCGCTATTGCACATATCTTGTCAACCAATCGACTGCTACTGTAAAACTTAAATTGGTATTCAGCACCTTTCTCTTATACGGTTCGACCGCTTACAAGCATTAGAATATGTCATACTACGTGTATTTGGTCGAATATCTCGGCGCTCCACGGAATCACCATGCTATATTCATCGAGACCGACGATGATCAAACTGGCTACCTGTACCATATCAAGGGAACCATTCAAAACGGTATGACGTATGAGGTCAAGCACCGTCCCAAGCCGGAGGAATCGCTTCGTCCAACGGCGTGCAGAATTAAAAATGCGTTTTTCTCATGCTTACGACTTCCAAAGGGCCCTTTGCGAAGATCCCAACGCGTTAAATGCGTGGTTTCGGCTGGTTGCCAATATAAAGGACAAATATGAACCTCCGTTAATAACCGAAAAATCGGTCCTACGGCCGTTAACTGCACGGGATCCGGAGCGAGTGGGTGGTGTAATAGAGCTTCCGGAGCCGGTTTGGTTTGCGGGGCGTGGGGTTAATTCGGTATCGGTGTTTGAGCCGGTGTTCGAGCCGGTATTCGGACCGATATTTAAACAGGTATTTGAACCGGTATTCGAACCGGTACTCGAATTAGTATTCGATTTATATCCGGTTCAAATTCGATTTGCGAATCGGGGCGGTTTTTTAAACGATTTTACAATAACCCGGGTTATTTGGTCGTGCAGGCTATCCACTTCCGTCACACACCTTTACAAACGTCTTCGTGACCGATATTTGTCGTGTTACCGCATTGGTTACACGGGTGATCCAACGGTGTAAACGGGGCTAATAATCTAAATTGGAGGGCTTCCGTTATTTCCATATCCGTTAATTTTGTCGATTTATAGGTAAGTAATATATTAAGCCATTTTCCACCTAAATAACTAGCGTTTTCAGTTAACGCGTTTAATTCCGCAAGTGATAAATCGTTACAAATCCTACAACGTCGACCGCAGGCATCAGCAAATCCGATAGACCGATATTGTCTGAAAAGATAGGCTGCCTTCTGCCAGAGTTAAGGCAGCTAGTCTCAGCCTTTCCAAAATGCTAAGCAAAAGCCAAGCTGAAATTGAAGCGGGAAAAGCGCGGCAATGGCGGACCCCTTGCCAGGAAAATCTCGAAGCAGAACTTTGTCAAAGGCACCACAGTCACAATTTAGCAGCTTCTCGGTGCTAAATTGTTAACTGCCATACTTCTGAAGCACATTGGATGTGCAAATCTGCAAGCGATCATGCGGCCTCACGCCACCCTCACCAGGATCATTGTTTGATTACCTAAACCGATCGTTTCCAGTAATATTATACTCTTGAAAAAAAGCGACTCAGCACCAGCAGGGAAAAACGAAAGAGGATACAAGTACAATTGGTAGAGGGTGGCTTTGTCTCGATATGCTCTTCCTTGGGTTCTGGTTTTGTACATGTAACCACACAATCTCCTCTTTACATACAGGGGTCAAAATTTGAACCTACTCTCATAAATAGAAAATCTTAATTTTCACAATCACCAATGGACGCTAAGTAATAGCACCAACACATTGCAGGTGCGGCCACGCTCTAGGTCGATGCATGGTCCGCTTGGATGAGGCATAGATATATCGAGCATCACACAGGAATCGATTCCTATTGGTACCGAACAAGGGGTAACTAGCCTGTTCGTTCATGAGCAGACAGCGAGTCAGTAAGTCACGTGTGTAAGCACGTGACGTTAAGAACCAGGAGACGAATTTTCAACAGATTCTGCGATCACGTAGATAGGGGTTGGATAGAATACGGTTAATTTGTTATAACGTTGCGTACCCCCTGTTCGGCACCCCCCCTGTTCGGCACCCTGAAAATCTAACAACGAAATGCCTACTTTTATAAACTGATTTAAATATAAAATTATCAACGGACAAAAATACAATCGTTTTCACGCTTCTCCGGTTCATTAACCTCTTCTTCATCAGCTAAAGGTTCCAAATTTTCTATATCATTTTCCTGCAATCCAATAATGTTCTGTTTGTTAACCAAAAGCTCGTTTGGATCCGGAACCACCCTCCTCCTTTTAACCGGCCGTATTGCCTCCAGTTGTGCTTCCAATAAGCTGATTTTTTGCTGGGCGCTAGCCAAAAGGGTATCTTTGGCTTCGAAGCTTTTTTGGACTTTTGCAAATAAAAGACGTGAAGTAGCGTTGGTTTTGTTGGATTGGGAAAGTTTTTGCAGTTGAAGTCGGATATCTCGGGTCGTTTTAGGGGTTTTCCAAATAAGTAAAGACGGGTCGTTAATTTTTTGGGCTGGGCTTTCCGGTGTTTTATCCCTTTGCAAACCGTTGTTTTTATCTTTTATAACGTTGGCGTTGCTATTTTCTAACAAAAAAGGGCTTAAAAGTGGTTTAACCAAGTTTACCGGCCATAACCCCGTTGTACGCCAACCAGATTGAATGGTTTTTGCTATAAATGCTTTTAATCTGGCCTTTCGATAACAAAGTAGGAAATTTCGTTTTCCAATAACTGTTGAACAGCAAAATTGGCTAACAAATCCAAGTTGACGTCGATAAGCTTCTTTTAACGGCCCAAAAACCGATAGATCCAATGGTTGAAGAACGTGTGACGAATGAGGGGGTAAATATAGGAGTTGAATATTATTTTGCAAGCAAAGAAGCATAAATTCGTCCGTTATATGTGATCCATGGCCATCCAAAACTAATAACCGCTTTTCAGGGGTTAAAGGTTGGGTATACGGAATAAACACCTTTTTTAACCATTCGATAGCCGTTTGGTTATTTGTCCACCCGTTTTCGGTTGCATGAAATTGCCAATTATCGAAAGGGCTTAAATCCGTGGGAAGCCATTGTTGTTGTACGTTTTTTCCCTTAAATATAACGAGGGGAGGGAGGGCAACGCCCGTAGCCGATATACATTCGATTATAGTCGTCCAACCACGCGTTCCGGGCTCTTTTCGTTGCAACGGCCGGATCCCGTTAAGCCCTAATACTAGGCCATTAGATCCTTTGCCTTCCATTATACCGGTTTCGTCCATATTCCAACGGTTTTCCGGTTTAATAGCGTTAATAACCGGGTTCGTAATATAAAGCCACCAAGATTTAATTACCTCCGTAGTAGCGCCATTAACCCGGGCGTTATCTATTCGACGGGGCCTTTGGGTTTTAAGGATTGGATAACGAGCCAAAAAACGAGTTATCCAACGTTTTCCAAGGCCTTTTGTCTCTCCGGCGGCTTGAAGAATTCGTTCGGCAAAAAAGCGTAATTCTTAATGCGTTGGCGGAAGCCCTAAAGCTGTTTGGGTAAGTACCCAATCAGCCAAATGCTTTTCCTGTTCCGTGGAAAGCCTTTGAAAAGGGCTTTGTGCTTTTTTATAAGGTTGAGAACCTTTAAGTCGACTTTGAAGTGTAGACCTAGGTATTCCCCATTTTCGGGAGGTTTTTGCAATTGGATTGCCATTATTGACGTCGTTAATTGCAGATATAAGCTGTTTTTCAGTATATTGCTTCATTGGAAAATGGAGAATTAAAATCAGAAAAAAGTAAATCCAAAAGTGACAGATTCATCGAGATATTTATAATAGAAGTTGGAGGATAAAAATAAAAGTGTTGTTATTTTTGGGTGCCGAACAGGGGGGGTGCCGAACAGGGGGTACGCAACGTTACCGCAAACAGGACGCAGGACGCATTACGCACAAACTAAAAGCGACCTTGGAAATCGATGGACGCCGGTTCAGCAACCAAATGTTTTACGTGACGGAAAGTGGGCATGATATGTTTATTGGGCAGGATTGGCTAGTTGAACAGGATGTTTGGATCCACCCGAAAACGCAAACGTTCGCATGGCCTGAAACGACACCATCGTTGGCAAAATTCTCGCCAGCCATCAGACTTCCGAACATGTTGGACAAACCCGATCCGGCTGCACAAGCCGATGCAGAGCGGCGCGACCGAGCATTCGAACGGGAAACCAAAAGGGTGCAAATACTTGGACGACCGTGGCGCCAAACAACCTTTTTAGAACCCAGACCGACCCCGGTTATTTTGAGTGAGAACCAAACCGTTGTAAATATAGCCGCCCTTCAACACAAGCTGGACACCGACCCCCGACAAAAGCGATGGAAATCGTGCCCATTACCCACGCAGCCCATCACGTTAGAAATTGGACCCGAAAAACCCGCCATCAGCCTATCTACCGTCGGCCGTTCGTACCAATGGAAAACCAACAAGGGAGAACCAATCCCGTTCCCGGAAAATGAAGACCCCGACCATGTCGAACTGGTCCGAAGCAAACTGCCATCCCGACTCGCTCACCTGGAGGGATTCTTTTCGAAAGCAGCTTCCACCAACCTGCCTCCACATCGCCCAGGGCACGATGTAATTTTGGAGCTAGACAAGCCGAAAACAGGATCGCCTCCGACGTACAGGACACCTGTGGAATTCCTGCCGCTCGAAAAGGAAACAGTCGACGAGCTGCTGCGCATTGGGTTTATCGAACTCTGTATGCAGGCCGACCCGGCGCCTGTCCTGTTCGTACCTAAACCACACTCCAAAGAACGCCGTTTTTGCACCGACTACCGATGGATCAACCAGTTTTTGAAAGATCGATTCGTACCAGCCCCGGATGTCAACGGAACTATTTTTAATTGTCGCAATGCAAAGAGGTTTACAAAAATCGACATTATTCGAGCTTTCAACCGGTTACGTATGGCGGTTGGCTCAGAGTACCTCACTGCTTTTCGCACCCGACAGGGCACCTTTCAATGGAAGGTGCTTCCCTTTGGGCTGAAGGTCGGCCCAGCTTGGTGGCAATCTTTTATCAACGCTCAGCTGAATGAACTTTTGGACTTGTTCGCCAGCGCATACGCCGACGATGTTTTGGTTTATTCCGACGGAAACGAGGAAGAACATTGGGACCAAGTAGAAGAGGTTATTTACCGATTAAGCCGAGTCGACCTCCAGGGAGATATTAAAAAGTCTCGATTCAACGTTACCACGGTCGATTATCTTGGCATCGTTATGGACGCAGGTCTGGGCATCCGTATCGATCCAGACAAACTGCAGGCAATTAGCGATTGGAAGTTCGAAGACCTTACGTCCAAAACAGCCGTGCGTTCCTTTTTGGGATTGTGCAATTACATTCGAATGTTTTGCCACCATGCCAGCAGCGTCGCTGAGCCGTTGAACCGACTGTTGAAGAAAGACGCCAAATTTGCTATGGGGCCAGAACAGAGGCGAGCATTTGAGGAAATGAAACGTTTAGCCTGCGATGCACCGGTTATGGCATTTTTCACCCCAGGCCGACCGACCAAAGTAGAAACCGACGCCTCACGCAACGCGACCGGCGGAGCAATCTGGCAACAGCAACCGGGTGGAGAATGGAAACCTGTGGGATATTTCTCAAAAACGATAACCCCAGCAGAACGCGCATACCCGATCCAAGACCGAGAGCTGCTGGCAGTGGTTCAAACGCTGGAACATTACGAACCAGAATTATTGGGGACAAGCTTCTTCGTGGTTACAGACCACCAAGCTTTAGTTTACTATTCCACAAAACGACTCCTTTCGACTCGACAGGTGCGTTGGGCAGATTTCCTGGCCAACTTCAACATTACGTTTTAGTACCGCCGCGGCAAAGACAATATAGCCGCCGATGCCCTGTCCCGCAAGACGGCAGACCTTCCAACAGTTAAAGCTCGGGAAAAAGAAGAACGAACAATGACTTTAATCCCACCTGAGAAGATCACACCTACGGTGGCCGCCGTCAGCACTGCCGACCCAAACGCCCACGTGGTGAGCGGCGCAGATTTGGTAGACCTAATACGACAAGAGAACGAAAAGCAAAAGCTAGGCCAACACCAAGGAAAGCTAGTCGTCCCGGAAACGACTTTAGACGGACAGATTTTTTTGAGGACCGCTCTGATCCGTGAAGCTCACGAGCCCAAAATATTCGCCCACGCAGGACAGAACAAGACGATACAAATGATCAAAAGACGGTATTTTTGGGAGGGCATGAGTCAAACCATTCGGAAATACATCAAAAACTGTCACGACTGCGAGCGAAATAAAGGTAGACACGACAAGACCCCGGGCCTATTGCATCCGCTACCGATACCGAATTACGTTTGGGAACATGTAGCAGTTGACGGAAAGGACATGCCCAAAGACAAGTTCGGATACGACTACGTGTGGGTGTTCGTTTGCAAGTTCAGTCGCCTGATAGCCACCATCCCAGGACAGAAGACCGACACAGCAGAAATCCTGGCCTCCCGATATTACCGATACCTATACCGTTTCCTAGGACTACCTTTCGTTTGGATTAGCGACAACGCCGGGCCGTTCATCTCCGAATTCATGGCGACGATAAATGAACTCACGGGTACTAAACACCGACACGGCAGCGCCCTGCACCCTCAAACACAAGGTGCCGTAGAGATAACCAACCAGGAACTGGACCAAAAGCTACGGTTTTATATCGACAAATACCAGACCAGTTGGAGCGTACATTTGCCTGCTTTGGATTTTGCCCACAACGCCGCGTGGCATTCCAGCCTTGGTATGTGCCCGTTAAAGGTAGTGCTCGGGACCGAACCCCGAAACCCGCTGTCCACCGACCTGCCAACCACGACCGTTGATTCAGACCAGAAACGAAAAGCGCTGCAGATCGTCCGCCAGACTAAAGAAGTCCAAGAGTTGGCTCGCCAAAACGCGCTAAAAACGCAGGCGAGGCAGGAAGAACAAGCCAACAAAAAGCGGCGACCAGTAGATTTTGGCGTTAACGACTATGTTTTCGTCAAGAAAAAAGGGTTTCCGACGACCGCACCGACGACCAGACTGGATTCACAGTGGACCGGACCATGGCAGATTCTAGAAGAACGAGGATATAGCTATGTTCTGGACGTACCTGAATCGTTTAAAGGAAAAAACTTGTTCCACGCAGACCGCCTCCGCAAAGCCGCAATGGACCCATTACCACAACAGAAAAGAGAGCCGCCTCCGCCAGAAGAGATCAACGGAGAACCAGAGTTTGTGGTCGATAAAGTTTTAGCGTCCCGATTATTTGGCCGGAGTAAGACATTGCAATACCAGGTCGCATGGCAAGGATGTGATCCAGACGACACGTGGTACCCGGCTGAAAACTTCAAGAATTCAGCGACAGCCCTTGACGACTTCCACAAGAAGTACAAAGATGCCGCAGGACCGCCGAAGCGATTGGCAATCTGGATAAAAGCCGCTGCCGAGGATAAGTTGGACGAACCGAATCAGGAGGATAACGTGGCGGAGCATGGAGAGTTAAACGGTAAAAGGAAAAAGCGACGACATGGTTAACTTGACAAGAGCCTCGCATGATCTCCTGCGTCGACATACGAGGTTTGGAAGGGGGTAGTGTGACATTTGGACCATGAGATCACCAGACCCTAACCCTGACCCTGGACCAACGACCCACCAGGGTGATACTTTTATCGACGTCGCGTCAAGCTCAGAACTTTGTTTGTTTCCTTTCCTCTCCTCAGAGTAGAATCTTCGTCGATAGGCGCCAATAGACTAGCTTCCGTGCTATGCTTACCCTGGCCGTGACAAATACTAGCATTTTGGGAAAATTTAAACTCTTTAATAGCAAAATTGATTTGTCCACATACTGTCCTGGCCCACATACTGTATATCCACGTTATCCAATATCGCATAAATTTTGTTGAAAAATTTGCATCGCTTTCCCAATTTACGTGGTTATACACGTAAATTTCCGCCGAACGCTCCCATATTTGCCCGATTCCGCCCGTAAACAAAAAGTAACATGAAAAATATACCAAAATCCCACCACCATATTCGCAAATGTTGGGTCGTAGTTTTTCCATATGCAAACTAACTCATCAATTTAAACTTCGTGGGATGCCCTTCGACGGCATTGCACTTCAAAACACACATATTATGTTTTACAGCGGTTGTATCGTTTGGTTCAAAAACGACGTCGGGCAATCTCCCATTGATACAGTCATTGTAACAGGCCTCAAAAGGCGTGAGAGCAGCGATTCCACCGCAGTTTAAGAGAAGGGCAAAAGCGAATGAAAAACGCATTTTTTCGTATTGGGTAAAATGATAATTGAATGAAAAAAGCGAATAAAAGGGGCAAATAAACAGATAAAGCGGCGTTAATTCAAAAGTATATTGTGGAATGATATGAGACGGTAGTAATAGCTGTTGATGTTTAAATGGTTTTAATATAAGATATTTGATTTGGTTTTTATATTAAAATTGCTTGGGCAAAATGTGGTTTAAACTGGTTTCTTTTGGCATGGTATTTTTTAATTTGTAATAAAGGTTATTAAATTGCGTTTATAATTAGAAATATTTAAATTAAAAGGGTTATTTATGTAATTACAGTTTAATAATAGCGGGGAGCATTAAAAGTTATTTATGGGTTTATTAATGCGGTGGATGGGATATTTATGCCTTTTATAATTAACCATTTTTTTAATTTTCATTTTAAAGCGTGTGAGGATCGGGCCCCCAAACCTACCCTCAGAATTACGACTCGATTATATGTTCCAATTTGGGGTGTGGTATGCTCTGCTCGTAATTACCTATGCCCGACTGTTGCAAATTTAACTCGGCGACAATATCACTGCAAACAAGTTAGTATTAACAATAAAACAAGGTAACAAAACAGGGGGGGGGGGGCTAAAAGATCGACGCACCATTCCAATTGCATGCAAGTCCAGTAAATTAGGTAGTATCGAATGTCTTTAACGTCCTGTTCTTTCCTAACCAGTAATACCTGATTGTTTCGTTGAACGAAGCAATGGATTTTGTGTGGACGCCAAGGCTGCAGGGATGATGGCAGGGGGTACGAAGCATTGGATTTACTAGAGGGTTACGAAGCATTGACTTTTTTTGATCGTATCGCTTCAAAATTTGAACCAGCGATAGATTCAGGCGCCATGCACAATCAAGCAAAAGGACGATTGATTTGGAGCAGAAATGCGGGAGTTGTACGTGGTTTAAGATTGTATTATTGATATTGATGGGGTGACGAATTGGGGGTGGACGAGTCAGGGTTACGAGCAGGCCAACGCAACAGACGGCGAGGATGAAGGACGGGTTAGGGTACAGCAGGCCAGGGCAACGACGAGGACGGACGGGTTAGGGTATCGCAGGTCAGGGCAACGACGAGGATGAAGGACGGGTTAGGGTATAGCAGGCCAACCCAAAACGTTTCAAACGACGAGGGCGACGGACGCGTTAAGGTTACATGCAGCGTAGCAGGGCCCATTAAAAAAATCGAAACGCAGGGTCGCGGTAACAAAAGGTGAAGACGAGTCCAACAGAAGACGAGTCCAGCATTTAATCAATATTAATGCCAACCGAACCAACACAACGACAGAATGGCAGACATTCGACCGTACGTTTGGGTAAGCAAATATAAGGTGGTAATTTGTACCCAATGCCAGTTTGCCAACGCAGCAACCGAGGTCGAGCCGCATTTACGCGGTACCAGCCATAAGATGCGGCCAGACCAAGCAAGAAAGATTGCAGCAGCAGTCGGCCAGTTGCCGAATATTTACCAGGACCATAACGCATTGCGCGAGTTCGCGTTCCCCCCGCCGACGTGCCCAGAGATTCCGTTGTTGCGGCCGGCACAACGGGACGGTTTTGGATGCGCGGAATGCGGGTGGGTTTGCCGGCAAGAGAATAGTATGCGCGACCATTACAGATCCAAGCATGCATGGCAAAACCCGCGGACCAGAGGAGGGAAGCAAGTCGCGGCACAGTTGCCGTGGCGTACGGGCGTGCGATTACAGCGGTTTTTTAAGAACCGGCAAGCAAGCAGTTGGTTCGAGGTCGAACGGCCGCGGGCCACGACGGATGACCCGCCGGTACGAGCCGTGGCGACAATCGACGACATTATCAGCAAGGCAGTCAAATTGGGCCAGGAAAAGATGTGTGCGATGGAAAGGATTTACCACGACAGGGTCGAGATGGCCAACGAGAAGTTGGAGCCGAATTTGTGGGTCCAGGAGGTGGGTTGGTCGCGGCATTTGCGCGGGTTCAGCCGCATGAAAATAATGGCGTTGATCGACCCAATTAAAGAAAAGGAGCGGACGTTGGAGGCCATGTGGCAAAGTTTCCACCGGGCAGCACGGCAGGGGCAGAGGATGATTTTGCAGGGGGAGGTCGACGACATCGTGTTGAAGACGATCAACCGGAAGGATGGCGACAAGCGGAGCGACAAGCGGTTCAGTGCCAAAATGGAAGCCGAAACGTGGAAAAAATACACCGAGGTGATGCGGCAGGTGATTTGTTATATGCACCGCAGCCAGGCGATGGAGGACGAGGAGCGGCCGGCGTACCGGTTGACGTTGCAGCAGGGGGAATGGTGGGACGCGTTCGAAAACGCGGCGGCAGAGTTGGCAGAGACGCGGAGGCCGACGAAAGAACAAGAGGAGCGGTTGGATCGGTTGTGCGTCGACGCGGTCGTCGGGTTAATGGACCAGATATTATTGCGGACGGGTTACGAGAACGCAGTGATTAGCGGGTTAGCGGTCATGGGGTTGTTACCGATGGCAGGATGGGCGAGCCCGTTGAATTACACGCCCAAATATTCGGCGGTGATAAAGATGACGCGGATATTGTTGGCGAGCCAGATCAAGTATGAAGACGACGAGGAAATGGAGCGGTTGGAGGCGCAGGGGTTGGAAGCAGAAGAGGCAAACGAGCAATGCGTGGGCATGGACAGGCGGGCGCACGAGAAGGTAATGCGGTTTATGGTACGGCCGACCACGCAGGGGCGATCGTCGCCGATGGGGTGGATATACGACCGCAAGGCGTACGGGATGGCGATCCGCAACACGACGGTGGCGGAGGGGTTCGTGTCGTGGAAGGGGGACACTATCACGTACCGGAAAATCCAGTTCGGCATGGGCCAGTTGGTCGACATGGTGCACGGGATGGTGGCGGAAGCGCGGGAGGTTATGGCGGAGTTGTTAATGATGCCGGAGGGACAGGACCACGAGCAATTTCCGGCGATTAATTGGGCGGGGTTACACGACGACCAGAGCGACGAGGCGTACGGGTATTTGTTTTTGCGGGACGAGCGTAACGAGTGGCCGGTCGACGGAAAAACGTGGTTAATGGGCAAAATATCGCAGCAAATCGAGTTGAAACGGGCGTGGGCAGGTACAGAAGCGTCCCCGTTCAGCGGCGAGCAAGTGCGGCGGTACGAGCGGTCGGTGGAGCGGTTCCGCGAGCAGATATTATTGTTGATGCACATTACGGGCGGGCAGCCGGCACGCGGGACGGAGATTATCGGGTTGCGGATGTGGAATACGGGCGGTGGGGGGACGCGAAACGTTTTCGTGGACAACGGGTTGATAAGTTTTGTGGTGTTGTACCACAAGAACATCCGGACGACGGAAAGGGCCAAGGCAGTCAGCCGGTTCGTGCCGCGGGAGGTGGGATTATTATTAATGTGGTATATGTGGTTGGTGTTGCCGTTTTGGCAGCAGGTTCAAGGGGTGGTGGAGGGAGGGGACGAGGCAAGCGCGTTTTTATGGGCGAACAAGGTGATGTTTAGCAAGGCAGAAGAGAGCGAGGACGAGGATGAGGAGGACGATTGGGACGAGGACGAGGACGAGGACGAGGACGAGAACGAGGCGGAGGGCGCGAGAAGCACCAGGGTCAGGGACGCCATTAAAGAGCAGGGACCGATCGTGCACACGGCCAAAGCGCACGGGGTATGGCAGTCGGACCGGATAAGGCGGCGGTTGCAGCAGCACACGCAGCGGTTTATGGGTCCGGCGGTCGATATCATTTCGTGGCGCAACATCGTGGTGGCGATCAGCAACCGATATTTGGAGGGTGCGTTCAAGGTGGAAGGGTTTAGCGAGGACGACGACGAGGACGACGGGCAGGAGCGCGAAGCAAGCGCAACGGACGTGTTGGCAGCGCAGACGGGGCACGGGGCGAGGACGCGAGGGATGATTTATGGATTGGAAATGCGGCGCAACGTGTTCGGGACGGCGAATATGCGGCAGAAGTTCCGGATGGCGAGCACGCAATGGCATCGGTTTTTGGGGTTTGGGGATAAAGGGTTTACGGACGTGGAGGCGGCAGGAACTAAGCGGAAGAGGGACCCGTGGAGCGACAGCGCAGAGGAGGCGCGGGCGAGGCGGTTCAAGAGAATGCGGGTTGTAAATATCCACGGGGCGTTGCAGCGGATAATGGGAGAGGGGGCGGAGTTCAGGGGATGCCAGGAGCAGGTGGTCAGGTCGATTTTTAAGGGGTTAACGCCGATCGTACAAATTACGGGCACGGGAGGAGGCAAGAGTTTGTCGTTTATATTGCCGGCATTTTGCACGGGCATAACAGGAACGACAATCGTCGTGGTGCCATTGGTGGCGTTGCGAGAGGATTTGTGGCGGCGGTGCCGGGAAAGCGGGATCGAGGCGCACGTGTGGACGTCGAGGGGCGCGAACAGGGCGGCGGCGATCGTGTTTGTAACGCCCGAGTCGGCGAGCACCAAGATGTTCCGGGATTTCGTCAACCGGTTGCGGGTGCGGCAGGAGTTGGTGTCGACGAGTGCCACATGGTTTTGGACGCCGGGTCGGAGTTTCGACCGCAGTTGGGGTTGTTAGGTCGGACGATCGCGGGGTGGGGGGTGCAAGTGGTGTGTTTGACGGCCACGTTATCACCGCGCGACGAGGAGGCATTCCACCAGGCGATGGGGTTCCAGGGGAATATGGTCACAATATACCGGGTGTCGACATCACGGCATAATATCGAATATAGGGTCAGGTATACGAAGAAAGTCGGAGGTAAGCAGCAAGCAATAGAGGAGGCGGTGGAAGAGGCGGTAGGAGAGGCACGATTACGATACGGCGACGACACACGGATAATTGTTTACGGGGGGACAATTAAACGGACGGAAACGATCGGGGAATCGTTGGGTTGCCCGATATACCACGCCGGGGTGGCAGACGAAAATGGGAAAAAGATGATTATACAGGCATGGATGCGCGAAGGGGGGGTGATTGCGGCGACGAACGCATTAGGGGTGGGTTTGGACGTACCCGACGTTAGGGCGGTGATACACGCGGGGGCGCCGCGGCGGTTGCGGGATTACGCGCAGGAAAGCGGGCGGGCGGGACGGGACGGGCAAAAAAGCGAGGCGATTATAATGTTGCGGGCGGGCGAAAGTGGCGTGGGAAATACGGGGTTGGAGGTGGAAATGGTGGAATATATTTGCGGGGATGCATGTCGGCGGTCGGTGTTAAACGAGGTAATGGACGGGCAGACGGACAGGGCCAGTTGCGCAGGGCCAGGGGAGGAGGTATGCGACGTGTGCCAGGCGCGCGGGTTGGGCGCGGTCGAGCAAGAGTGGGGGTCGGGGGATGAAGAGTTCGCGGTGATGGATGATAGCAATGCGGCATTGGCGGAATCGGAGCAAGGCCGGCGAAGGGAGCAGCAAAGGCAGGAGTGGTGGTTGGGGAGGTATTTGGAGAGTTGGGCCGAATCGTGCGTAAGTTGCCGGTTGACGTACGACGGGGGGTTTAGGCACGGGGTGGAAGATTGCCCGCGCAAGGAGGAGCAAACGGAAATTCGTACGAGGATTGAGGCGAGGGCAGGAGAAATCCAAAGGTTGGTCACGGCGGGGATGGAAAGGTTCGGGGGTTGCGGCAAATGTATGGTACCGCAAGCGTATTGCGGACGGTGGGTAGAGGTGGCAGGGGACGAGGGACAGTTCCGGTTGCGAACGGGGGCGGATTGCGACAAAGAAAGGGTGTTGTTTGAGGTGGTTGCAGGATTTCAAGACCAGGCGCCGGAGTTGTTCCGGGAGGAAATGAAAACGAGGATGGGGGATAGGCATTGGGATGGAAAATTCGAAGGGAGGGAGGCGTGGAAACGGATGGGAAAGCGGGTTAAATGGGGAAGGATGGAAACGAACGAGTTGTGTATATTATTTTTTCGATTAGTTGAAATTTGGAGCAGGGAGATGGAGGGCGGTGGGATTTAAATGCGTAAGTATTAACAATTTGTAAATGGATATATATAAATAAAATAAACGCAGATAAAATAAAAGTAATTAGCAAAAAAGGCAAATAAAATTAAAATTGAAGTTGGTCCAGGGCCGTGAATATAAAATTAGCAAACACGAATATTAAAATGATAAATATGTTTTAAAAGCGCAGAAAGACGAAAAATAGTGATTATAAGGGTAAAGGGCCGGGAAGGTTAGGGTTAGAAGTGGTTGTGGTTAAAGAAATGCAAAGCGTCCCCGTAACCCGTTTAATGGCGCGGAGCGCCCATGTCCGGTGGCGTGGAGGCCGGAAGGTTAGGGTTAAAAATAATTATGGTTTAAAAAAGCGCGGAGCGCCCCCGGAACCCGTATAATGGCGCGGAGCGCCCATGTCCGGCGGCGTGGAGGCCGGAAGGTTAGGGTTAAAAGTGATTGTGGTTTAAAAAAACGCGGAGCGTCCCATGTTCGGCGGCGTTAAGGCCGGAAGGTTAGGGTTATATGGAGGCGGGAGGGTGAGGGTTATATAAGATGCGTTGGGATTAAAATAGTGGAAGTATAACGAAAATAGTGCAGAAAAGTTGAAATTGAAATAAAGGGGAAAATATAATAAATCAAATAATAGAAAAAAGTTGAGGGGATTAAAAAACATATGGAAAAATAAATTTGAAGTTGTTATAAATTATAATTGGGCGAAATGAAATGCGGTCAAATTGGAAAGCAAAAGGAGTTAAAATATAAAAGCAAATTACAAACAAGTATTATACCAGTAAGGAAAATGTTGAAATATAACAAAATAAAAGAGAAATATAAAACAATCGAAAAAGAATATTTTTTAATATGTGGTGTGAAAAGATAATAAAACATAAAATAGGTAGAAAATAATATTTAATAATACGTATATAAAATAAATGTTATATGGATGGAATATAAACCAAATATAACCAAAAGAAAAGAAAATATAAAATAGCGCAATTACGGTAATATAAACCGTTTAATGGTTATATATAAAAACGGTTAAATAGGGGTTAATTATTAAGGAAATTAAGCGTAAAAGCGGTTAAAATTATTAGAAATAAAATGTTAGAAGTATTAAAGTTGCAATAAGTCCGGTTATATATAACGCAAAAAAATAAACGAAAAAATAAAAAAGGAAAGGTATGAATTATTTTATAAAAAAGTAAAATATAAAAAAACGTTAAAAATAAAATTGTAAAAAATGGCGTTATAAGGCCCGGGCGCGAAGCGCGTAACCAATCGAGCAGGGCGGCAAAGGTAAAAAGAGAGTTAAAATAATCCGTGGGCGCGAAGCGCGGCCAATTATATTCCAAAAAACCAGCCGCAAATGGCACGCGTTTTATATATTTAATTTAATGGTTAAAAAAAAGTGGAAGGAAGGAAATAGCATGGTTAAAAACCCGATACGGTTTACGGATTTGACGAAATAAAGCACGGAAAAAGAAAAAAGACGTTGGCGGATAAAACGGCGTATTGGTTTAAAATTGCAATTAAAGCAAATATTGGACGAAAAAACGGAGTTTTGCGGAGTGTAAAACCCGGCGTTATAAATAATTATATAGAAAACCAGCCCGGTAATAATGGTAGTAGGTACGAGTGGCGGCAAAAATATATTATTTATATTTCCGGCGGTATATTCGGCCGAAAAAATAACGATAATAATAATACCGTTAATGTCGTTGCGCAATAATATTAAAAACAAATGCGACGAATTGGGGATCAATTTCGTGGAATGGGCGTCGGAGCGGCCGTATAAATAGACGTTGGTAATGTTAATAACGGTAAAATTGGCGGTAAAAAAGAATTTTGGGCATTTTATTAACGGGTAACGGGCAATAAAACGGTTAAAACGAATTATAATAAACGAATGTTACGTGGTGTTGGATATGGGGATAAGGGGAAATTAACGGGCGCGGGTGTTAGAGTTATAAAGGGTAATTAAATGGGAGACGCAAATGGTATATTTAATGGCGACGTTACGGGCGACAAACGAAACGGAATTTGGGCGGTTGGTAAAATTGCCCAGGTTGGGAATATATTAGTTCCGAACGGCGACATAACGTAAAAACGTCGGATACGGAATATTACAATTTAATTTAAAAAATAAAAAAAACGAGGTGGTAATATAATTGGCAAAAAAAATAAAGAAAAAACATGGGAAAAGAAATAAAATTATTATATATTGCAACACGGTGCAAAAAACGACAAATTACGGAAAACGATTGGGGGCGTTAAATTACCACCAAAACGTGGAAATAAGCGCAAAAAGACGGAAAATTATACGGCAGTTACAGAAAAGCAAATAACAGGTATTTACGGCAATAAACGCATTAAAATTGGGGGTTAACGCGCCGAAAATCCGAATAGTTATATATATAAAAACAGTGCGGCGGTTGCAAAATTATATATAAAAAAGCGAATAAAAAAAACAAAACGGACAAATAAACGAAAAAATTATAATATAAACGGAGCGGCGAAATAAACAGGGACGGCAAAATAAACGGGGGTAATAAAAAATGGAAAAAAATAATATAAAAATTTATAAAAACGACGGAATGCATACGGATAATATTAAACAAAAAAATAAATGGGCGTATAAAAAGGGAGAAATGCGAAAAAAAAGAAAGCATATTATAAATATATGAAAACGAGGCGGATGGACAAAATTGGCGATATAAATAAAAACAACAAATAAAAAAACGGATAAAAATAAAAAAAGGCGGAGGAAATAATAAAAATAAAGGCGCAAATAAAAAATATAACAAAAAGAAAAACGGGAAAAACGAGGAGGAGGCAAAGTTTTACCGGCAGCGCGGGGAGCGAAAAATGCACGGATGGCAAAAGCGGGAGCGGCAAAACAAAAAAGTCGGACAAGTGGTGCAATTAAAAAAAATAAAAAAATGGGCATCCGGTTATAAATAATATAAAACGAATAAAAAAGGAAACGAGGTTGTTTGAGAATATATAATGGCCAATTGCAAATGGGCAAAAAAAAACATTATTAAAAGTTAAAAAAGTAAAACAAACAATGCGGTGGGAAACATATTTGGGATGTTTTGATTATAAAATACCATAATTGATATGCAACAAGTTCGAGGAAATAAAACAGACGGGAACATATGGAAAAATAAAAAACAAAAATTGGTAATATGAGGGTGTATTAGTGGAGATAACGTTTATATTGTGGGCGGTGTTAGGGGATAAAGCGGATAAATGGTTAAAAAAAACAAATAAGGGAAAAGGGGGTGGAATGGGGGATAATATAAAACAATAATTAGAATGGATGGGTCGAAAGGTTCGATGGGGTGGGTTGGAAAGTAACGAAATGTGTAGGGCGGTTGTGAAGTTTAAAAAGATGTGGAAAAGGGAAGAATAAGAGTTGAAGGCAGGGTAATATTGGTTTGATGGCAAGTTTTAAACAGTTGTTGGTAATAGGGTTAAAAAAAGGAATGAATGGTTAAATTGAAAAAGAAAATATGATTGGATTAGGGTTAGGGTAAAGTATAAGTAAAGAATAATGAGAATAATAACAAAACGAAATATAAAAGGTTGAAATTTAATATATCGTTGGACGATACAAAGGAAAAATATGGGGAAAAAATACAAAATTGAAATAAAAGAAATAATGGTACGAGCAAGCGAGGGTTTGAGGCACGGCGAAGCGGTTGGGCAAAAGGTATAATTAACCAAAATGGCAGGAGTAAAAGGTTGGTTATAAGGGGCAGGAGGGTGAGGGTTATAAGGGGCAGGAGGGTGAGGGTTATAAGGAAGCGGGAAGGTTAGGGTTATAAGGAGGCGGGAAGGTTAGGGTTATAAGGAGGCGGGAGGGTGAGGGTTATAAAGAAGCGGGAAGGTTAGGGTTATATGGGGGCGGGAGTGTTAGGTTTATTTAAAGGCGGGAAAGTTTGATAGGGTTATAAAATATAAGGTTAGGTTTTATAAATGCGGTTAAATTAAAGGTGATAATAAAAGAAATGAAATTTAACATATTAAAATAAAATTTGCATAAGTTATTAATAATTATAAGTTAGGGTTAGGGTTAGGGTTAGGGTTAGGGTTAGGGTTAGGGTTAGGGTTAGGGTTAGGGTTAGGGTTAGGGTTAGGGTTAGGGTTAGGGTTAGGGTTAGGGTTAGGGTTAGGGTTAGGGTTAGGGTTAGGGTTAGGGTTAGGGTTAGGGTTAGGGTTAGG